>NC_090324.1:201568402-201868402 GCF_040869045.1 Eurosta solidaginis
GTTTTTTTTTTTTGTTTTATGTTGTGTTTTTTGATTGTTTGATGTTGTCTTTTTTTTTGTTTATTAGTGCTTTTTTTTGTTGTTTTTTATTTTTTTTGTTTCTTTTGTGTTGTTTATTTTTTTTCTTGTGTTTATTTGTCTGTTTGTCTTGTGTTGTTTTTTGTTTATTTCTGTTGTTTTTTGTTCATTTTATTTTTTTGTTGTTTTCTTTTTTGTATTTTGTATTTTTCTCTTTGTTATTTTTTTTCTTCTTTTTTTGTTTGTGAGTATTTGTTTTCTTTTATTGTTTTTTTTTTTTTCTTATTTTTGTTTTTTGAGCTTTTGTTTTCTTTGTTTTCTTCTTTGTGTTGAATTTTTCTTTGTTTTTGTCTTTCTTTGTTTTTTTTTTTTGTTTTTTTGTTTTTGTTTTTTGTATCTCTTTTTTGTGTATATCTTTATGTTTTTTTTTTTTTTTGTTTCTTTGTTGTTTGTGTTTTTTTTTTATTTTCTTTTTATTTTTCTTCTTTTGTTTTACTTTTCTTTTTTTTATTTTGTGTTTTTGTTTTATTTTGATTTTTTTCTTTTTTTATGTTTTTTTTCTTTGTATTTTGTGTTATTGTTGTTTTTTTTTTTTTGTTATTTTGTTTTTTTTTTTGTTTTCTTGTGATTAGTTTGTTTTGTGTTTTTTTCTTATGTTTGATTTTTTCTCTTTGTTTTTTTGTTTTTTTTTTTTCTTTTTTTGGTTTTTCTTTTATTTTGTTGTTTGTCTTCTTCTTTTTTTTGTTGTATTTTATTTTTTGTATGTTCTTATTTGTTCTTTGTTTTGTTTTTTCTTTTTTTTATATTAGTTTCTTTTATTTTTTTCTTTGTTGTTATGTTTGTTTTTTTGTATTGTTTGTTTTTTTTTCTTTGTCTTTTTTGTTTGTTTTTGTTTTTTTTTTGATTTCTTTTTTTTTTTGTTGTTCTTATTTTTTTTGATTTTTGGATTTTTTCTTTGATTGTTTCTTTTTTTCTTATTTTCTTTATTGTTTTTTTGGAGTTTGTTTATTTTTGTTTGTTTCTTTGTTTGTTTATGTTTGTATTTTATTTGTCTTGCTATTGTTTGTTCTTTTTTGAGATGTTTTTGTTTTTTGATTTTTTGTTGTTTGTATTTTTTTATTGATTTTGTTTGATTTTTTGTATTGTTTGCTTTTGTTTTCTTTTTTTTTTTCTTTGTATGTTGTTTTTTTCTGTTTTTTTTGTATGTTGATTTGTTTTTTTGTGTTTTTTTTTCTTTTTTTTTATTTTTTTTGTTTTGTGTAGTTGTATTCTGCTTTTTTTTTTTGTTTTTTTTTTTTTCTTTTTTGAGAGAGATATATGTGAAGCTATTGAGTGACAGAATTCTGTTACATATTTAATTTTCTTCAACTACTGGATGGTTTTCCAGATCCCGCCAGGGTCATTTCGGGACTTTTTCGGGATCATTTGGGGGACCTTCCGGAATCATTTCTGGATGGTTTCCGGGATCCCGGCAGGGTCATTTCGGGACTTTTTCGGAATCATTTGGTGACCCTACCGGAATCATTTCTTCTGGATGGTTTCCGGGATCCCGTCGGGATCATTACGGTACTTTTTCGGGACTATTTTGGTATAATTTTGGGACCCTTCCGGGATCATGTAAGGTCCCTTCGAAACCGGTACTTCAGCAAACATGTCTTTTTAAATTATTAGTTTTTGTGAAGCATGGATTTGCTGCAAATTATTCGTAATTAAAATTCGGTATGTTTTATCTTTAATATCTAACAAAGCTTTGCCGTTCTATTTTTTAATTTTTTTAAATGATTCCTGTAACGAACTGTTATAAATATAATTGCACTTTTTGTAATATTTTAACCAACTAAATACCCGAAAATGCAACACTATTTTCATCTAAAAAATTATCTTTGGTTTTAGGTGATTGTAGTTTCACACCTTTGATCTATGAATAGTAATTCCTTCACCCCTGTCATATCAATTAATTTAACTTAAAAACAAAATGTATTTTTTTTAATTCGAAATATACTATTCGCGTGTATACTATTCACGTAAGCGTGCCTTTTCGGTTATCAGCTCATTTTTTTTTCTATTACAAAAATAAAATACATTAGACAAAAACAATTTTTAAACAGACAACTTGAAAAGCAGGCTAACGTGAATAGCCCATATATTTTATTTTCTCCTTGCGCACGGGGCCGCGGGTAAAGGCTAGTATATATATTATAAATGGGAATGTTTGGATGTTCAGACGTATTTTTTTTTTTTTTTTTTGCCTCAATCACGAAAGAACGGCTGGGCGGATTTGGATGAAATTTGGTACACATATAGCCAATAGTCTAGAAGGATCTACTAGCTACATATTTTTCAAAAGGGAGGTCCCTGCCCCTAGGAACAGTTATAATTTAATTATTATATTTTTTCGTCTTTGTGACTGAATCACGCCAGAATGGCTACACGGATTTTTGTGAAATTTGGGACACATACAATAGCCTAGCGAACTTTTTTTTCGAACAATTGCCTTTTAATAATTTCTACACATTACAACTTTGCGTATACTGACCTTCACCAATATTACAGACTCAATGGGTCAAATAAGTCGAGGGCTTACAAAGTGGCAGTGACACCCGCAGCCCCCCCCCCCCCCCCTTCTCAAGCCACTGGTGTAAAATCTATAAATTGTTATCAATCAATATAAATTTTCTCCTAAATCAATAGTTTTTCGTATCTGGCACATACAGATCGAGATCTAAACAATTTTGGAAAAGCGATCCTTCAATTGTTTTTCCTAGCACGCTTTTATTAGCTTAAGCTGTATGTTTCTTTGTAACTCTTCATTCGCTCCAACGCGCATGCTGCCTTATTAACATGGTTTTATAATTAGCTTCACCTTATTTGTAATCCCGTTAGGGTCATATCGAGACCCTTCCGGGATCATTTCTGGATGGTTTTCGGGATTCGTCAGGGATCCCGTCGGGGTCATTGCATGACTTTTTCGGGATCATTTGGGGTACATTCCGCTCTGGACTATGTCAGGGTCATTTCGGGATCCTTACGGGATCAGTTCTAGATGGCTTGCGGAATCCCATCAGGGTAATTTCGGGACTTTTCGGGATCTTTTGTGGACCCTTCCGACATCATTTCTGGATGGTTTTCGGGATCTGTCAGGGTCATTTCGGGATCATTTGCGGACCCTTTCGGCATCATTTTTGGATGGCTTCCGAGATCCGTCCGGGATCCCGTCAGGGTAATTTCGGAACTTTTTCGGGATCATTTGTGAACCCTTCCAGCATCATTTCTAGATCGTTTTCGGGATCCGTCCGCGATCCTCTCTGAGTAATTTCGGGAATTTTTCTGAACTATTTCGTGATCATTTGCGGACCCTACAGACTTAAATTCTGGATGGTTTTCGGGATCCGTTCGGGATACTGTCTCGGTGATTTCGGGCCTTTTTCGTGTTCATTTTGGGATCCCTCCGGGATCATTTCCGTACAGTTTCCGGGATCCCGTCAGTTTCATTTCGGCACTTTTTCGGGATCATTTTCCGACCCTCCCGGAATCATTTCTGGATGGTTTCCGGGATCCATCGGCATCACTTCTGCATGGTGTTCCGGATCAGCCCGGGATCCCGTCAGGGTCATTTCAAGATTATTTGGGGATCATTTAAGGAACCTTCAGAGATCAATTCTGGATGGTTTTCGAGATCCGCCCGGGATCCCGTCTAGGTGATTTCGGGACTTTTTCGGGATCATTTTAGGACCTTTCCGGGATCATTTCTGGATAGTTTTCGGGATCCGCTCGGGATCCCGTCGGGGTCATTGCGGAACTTTTTCTGGACTATGTCAGGGTCATTTCGAGACTCTTACGGGATCATTTTTAGATGGTTTTCGGGATCCCGTCAGGGTCATTTCGGGACTTTTTCGGGACTATTTCTGAATCATTTGAGGATCCTCCCGGCATCACTTCTAGATGGTTTTCGGGATCGCTTCAGGGTCATTTCGGGACTTTTTCGGGACTATTTCTGCATCATTTGAGGATCCTCCCGGCATCACTTCTAGATGGTTTTCGGGATCCCGTCGGGGTCATTTCGGGACTTTTTCGGGATCACTTGGCGCCCTTCCAGAATCATTTCTGGATGGTTTTCGGGATCCGTCCGGGATCCTGTCAGGGTCATTTCGGGAATTTTTCGGGATCATTTAGGGACCCTTTCGGCATCACTACTGAAAAAAATGATTTAAATAAAAACGCGCTATTTCGTAAGGTTCCCGATTTTAGACAGTCTCGGTGAACTATTTAATAAGAACTAAACTCAAAAGTAAATTTACGTAGGTAAGTACATTTGGTTGAGTACATAGGTACCAGTAAAAGAGAATAGAGTACAATGAGTGAACTTAAGAATGCAAATAACTAAGTTACTTACTTCTTACTTACTTAATTGGCGTTTAACCGTCTAAACGGTTATGGCCGTCCAACAAGGAGCGCCAGTCGCTCCTTCGCTCCGCCAACCGGCGCCAATTGGTCACACCAAGGGAGTTTAAATCGTTTTCCACCTGGTCCTTCCAACGGAGTGGGGGCCACCCTCTACCTCTGCTTCCATAGGCGGGTTCCGATAAAAACACTTTCTTGGCCTGAGCATCATCTTTCATTCGCATAACATGGCCTAGCCAGCGCAGCCGCTGTGTTTTAATTCGCTGGACTATGTTGATGGCTGCGTATAGCTCGTACAGCTCATCATTAAATCTTCTTCGGTACTCGCCATCGCCAACGCGTAGAGGTCCATAAATCTTTCGAAGAACTTTTCTCTCGAACACTCCCAAAGCCGCTTCATCTGCTGTTGTCATGGTCCATGCTTCTGCCCCATATAGTATAATAATAACTAAGTAGATATATATATATACATATATGTCAAGCTATTGAGTGACAGAATTCTGTTATATATTTAATTTTCTACAACTACTGGATGGTTTTCCAGATCCCGTCAGGGTCATTTCGGGACTTTTTCGGGATCATTTGGGGGACCTTCCGGAATAATTTCTGGATGGTTTCCGGGATCCCGATAGGGTAATTTCGGGACTTTTTCGGAATCATTTGGTGACCCTCCCGGAATCATTTCTGGATGGTTTCCGGGATCCCGTCAGGTTAATTTCGGCAATCTTTTGGGATCATTTGGGGCCCTTACAGAATCATTTCTGTGTCCGTCTGGGATCCAGTCTGGGTAATTTCGTGACTTTTTCTGGATTATTTTGGGATCATTGGGGGACCCATCCGGGATCATTTCTGTATGCTTTTCGGGATCCCGTCGGGATCATTACGGTACTTTTTCGGGACTATTTTGGTATAATCTTGGGACCCTTCCGGGATCATGTAAGGTCCCTTCGAAACCGGTACTTCAGCAAACATGACTTTTTAAATTATTAGTTTTTATGGAGCATGGATTTGCAAATTATTCGTAATTAAAATTCGGTATGTTTTATCTTTAATATCTAACAAAGCTTTTTCGTTCTATTTTTAATTTTTTTAAATGAATCCTGTAACGAACTGTTATAACTATAATTGCACTTTTTGTAATATTTTAACCAACTAAATACCCGAAAATGCAACACTATTTTCATCTAAAAAATTCTCTTTGGTTTTAGCTGATTGTAGTTTCACTCCTTTGTTCTATGAATAGTAATTCCTTCACCCCTGTCATATCAATTAATTTAACTTAAAAACAAAATGTATTTTTTTTAATTCGAAATATATTATTCACGTGTATACTATTCACGTAAGCGTGCCTTTTAGGTTATTAGCTCATTTATTTATTTTTGTTCTCTATTACAAAAATAAAATACATTATACAAAAATAATTTTTAAACAGATAACTTGATAAGCAGTCCCATATATTTTATATATTTTTGAATAGCCCATATATTTTATTTTGTCCTTGCGGACGGGGCCGCGGGTAAAGGCTATTATATATATATTATAAATGGGAAAGTTTGGATGTTTGGACGTCCAGACGTTTTTTTTTTGCCTCAATCACGCAAGAACGGCTGGACGGATTTGGATGAAATTTGGTACACACATAGCCAATATTCTAGAAGGATCTACTAGCTATATATTTTTCAAAAGGGGGCCCTGCCCCCTAGGAACAGTTATAATTTTATTATTATATTTTGGCGTCTTTGTGACTGAATCACGCCAGAATGGCTACACGGATTTTTGTGAAATTTGGGACACAGACAATAGTCTACTAGCGAAATTTTTTTCTAACAGGGTGGGGGTCCCACGACCCCTTCGAACAATTACCTTTTAATAATTTCTACACATTACGTCTTTACGTATACTGGCCTTCACCAATATTACAGACTCAATGGGTCAAATAAGTCGAGGGCTTGCAAAGTGTCAGTGACACCCTCCGCCCTCCTCCCCCCTTCTCACGCCTCTGGTGTAAAATCTATAAATTGTTATCAATCAATATAAATTTTCTCCTAAATCAATAGGTTTTCGTATCTGGCACATACAGATCGAGATCTAAACAATTTTGGAAAAGCGATCCTTCAATTGTTTTTCCTAGCACGCTTTTATTAGCTTAAGCTGTATGTTTCTTTGTAACTCTTCATTCGCTCCAACGCGCATGCTGCCTTATTAACATGGTTTTATAATTAGCTTCGCCTTATTTGTAATCCCGTTAGGGTCATATCGAGACCCTTCCGGGATCATTTCTGGATGGTTTTCGGGATTCGTCAGGGATCCCGTCGGGGTCATTGCATGACTTTTTCGGGATCATTTGGGGTACATTCCGCTCTGGACTATGTCAGGGTCATTTCGGGATCCTTACGGGATCAGTTCTAGATGGCTTGCGGAATCCCATCAGGGTAATTTCGGGACTTTTCGGGATCTTTTGTGGACCCTTCCGACATCATTTCTGGATGGTTTTCGGGATCTGTCAGGGTCATTTCGGGATCATTTGCGGACCCTTTCGGCATCATTTTTGGATGGCTTCCGAGATCCGTCCGGGATCCCGTCAGGGTAATTTCGGAACTTTTTCGGGATCATTTGTGAACCCTTCCAGCATCATTTCTAGATCGTTTTCGGGATCCGTCCGCGATCCTCTCTGAGTAATTTCGGGAATTTTTCTGAACTATTTCGTAATCATTTGCGGACCCTACAGACTTAAATTCTGGATGGTTTTCGGGATCCGTTCGGGATACTGTCTCGGTGATTTCGGGCCTTTTTCGTGTTCATTTTGGGATCCCTCCGGGATCATTTCCGTACAGTTTCCGGGATCCCGTCAGTTTCATTTCGGCACTTTTTCGGGATCATTTTCCGACCCTCCCGGAATCATTTCTGGGTGGTTTCCGGGATCCATCGGCATCACTTCTGCATGGTGTTCCGGATCAGCCCGGGATCCCGTCAGGGTCATTTCAAGATTATTTGGGGATCATTTAAGGAACCTTCAGAGATCAATTCTGGATGGTTTTCGAGATCCGTCCGGGATCCCGTCTAGGTGATTTCGGGACTTTTTCGGGATCATTTTAGGACCTTTCCGGGATCATTTCTGGATAGTTTTCGGGATCCGCTCGGGATCCCGTCGGGGTCATTGCGGAACTTTTTCTGGACTATGTCAGGGTCATTTCGAGACTCTTACGGGATCATTTTTAGATGGTTTTCGGGATCCCGTCAGGGTCATTTCGGGACTTTTTCGGGACTATTTCTGAATCATTTGAGGATCCTCCCGGCATCACTTCTAGATGGTTTTCGGGATCGCTTCAGGGTCATTTCGGGACTTTTTCGGGACTATTTCTGCATCATTTGAGGATCCTCCCGGCATCACTTCTAGATGGTTTTCGGGATCCCGTCGGGGTCATTTCGGGACTTTTTCGGGATCACTTGGCGCCCTTCCAGAATCATTTCTGGATGGTTTTCGGGATCCGTCCGGGATCCTGTCAGGGTCATTTCGGGAATTTTTCGGGATCATTTAGGGACCCTTTCGGCATCACTACTGAAAAAAATGATTTAAATAAAAACGCGCTATTTCGTAAGGTTCCCGATTTTAGACAGTCTCGGTGAACTATTTAATAAGAACTAAACTCAAAAGTAAATTTACGTAGGTAAGTACATTTGGTTGAGTACATAGGTACCAGTAAAAGAGAATAGAGTACAATGAGTGAACTTAAGAATGCAAATAACTAAGTTACTTACTTCTTACTTACTTAATTGGCGTTTAACCGTCTAAACGGTTATGGCCGTCCAACAAGGAGCGCCAGTCGCTCCTTCGCTCCGCCAACCGGCGCCAATTGGTCACACCAAGGGAGTTTAAATCGTTTTCCACCTGGTCCTTCCAACGGAGTGGGGGCCACCCTCTACCTCTGCTTCCATAGGCGGGTTCCGATAGAAACACTTTCTTGGCCGGAGCATCATCTTTCATTCGCATAACATGGCCTAGCCAGCGCAGCCGCTGTGTTTTAATTCGCTGGACTATGTTGATGGCTGCGTATAGCTCGTACAGCTCATCATTAAATCTTCTTCGGTACTCGCCATCGCCAACGCGTAGAGGTCCATAAATCTTTCGAAGAACTTTTCTCTCGAACACTCCCAAAGCCGCTTCATCTGCTGTTGTCATGGTCCATGCTTCTGCCCCATATAGTATAATAATAACTAAGTAGATATATATATATACATATATGTCAAGCTATTGAGTGACAGAATTCTGTTATATATTTAATTTTCTACAACTACTGAATGGTTTTCCAGATCCCGTCAGGGTCATTTCGGGACTTTTTCGGGATCATTTGGGGGACCTTCCGGAATAATTTCTGGATGGTTTCCGGGATCCCGATAGGGTAATTTCGGGACTTTTTCGGAATCATTTGGTGACCCTCCCGGAATCATTTCTGGATGGTTTCCGGGATCCCGTCAGGGTAATTTCGGCAATCTTTCGGGATCATTTGGGGCCCTTACAGAATCATTTCTGTGTCCGTCTGGGATCCAGTCTGGGTAATTTCATGACTTTTTCTGGATTATTTTGGGATCATTGGGGGACCCATCCGGGATCATTTCTGTATGCTTTTCGGGATCCCGTCGGGATCATTACGGTACTTTTTCGGGACTATTTTGGTATAATCTTGGGACCCTTCCGGGATCATGTAAGGTCCCTTCGAAACCGGTACTTCAGCAAACATGACTTTTTAAATTATTAGTTTTTATGGAGCATGGATTTGCAAATTATTCGTAATTAAAATTCGGTATGTTTTATCTTTAATATCTAACAAAGCTTTTTCGTTCTATTTTTAATTTTTTTAAATGAATCCTGTAACGAACTGTTATAACTATAATTGCACTTTTTGTAATATTTTAACCAACTAAATACCCGAAAATGCAACACTATTTTCATCTAAAAAATTCTCTTTGGTTTTAGCTGATTGTAGTTTCACTCCTTTGTTCTATGAATAGTAATTCCTTCACCCCTGTCATATAAATTAAAAAAAAATAAATGTAAGGCGCGATAACCTCCGAAGAGATCTAAGGCCGAGCTTCTCTTCCAATTTGCGTCGTGCTCCTCTTGATTTTTCCCTACAAATTGGCCGGATGGGACCTACATGTTTTATGCCGACTCCGAACGGCGTCTGCAAGGCAGATGAGTTTTCACTGAGAGCTTTTCATGGCAGAAATACAATCGGAGCGCTTGCCATACACTGCCGAGGGGCGACCCCGCTTAGAAAAATTTTCTTCTAATTGAAAAATCTTATTTCTAAAATTTTGATGTTGCTTTGCCCGGGAGTTGAACCCAGGGCATACGGTGTGATAGGCGGAGCACGCTACCATCACACCACGGTGGCCGCTTAACTTAACTTAAAAACAAAATGTATTTTTTTTTAATTCGAAATATACTACTCACGTGTACACTATTCACGTAAGCGTGCCTTTTAGTTTATCAGCTCATTTTTTTTTCTCTATTACAAAAATTAGACAAAAATAATTTTTAAACAGACAACGTGATAAGCAGGCCAGCGTGAATAGCCCATATATTTTATTTTCTCCTTGCGCACGGGGCCGCGGGTAAAGGCTAGTATCTAATCTTATATATGTATATTGTAACGAATTTACTTGCAAATCCTCTTATTTGCAATCCTCGCCTGAGTTCGTATCACTAAACTGTTGAATAAATAACTCCCATATTGAATAATGGAAAAATGGCCTTTATTAAAGTACTTCCCAATAACACTTATACTTTACTACTCGCTGGCTTAATAACCAAACTGATTGATAACTCAAATGAAACTCTACTATTGGCCGCCAGATCGCGTGCTTAATCAATAACTGATTGATTGCTCAACTCAAACTGAATTACTTTTTACTCGCTTGTGCCGCTTTTATAGTTTACGCTGCATACATCTAGGCTCTTCTATTTCCAGAACTTACCAACTATTTCGAGTGTTTATAGTTCTCATATAGTTTCTACTTGTTTAAAATTGTCTACTTTTCAGCGTCTCTCAGATGTATGTGAGTTTGTAGTTTAGAGTCTCTCGCACACACATAGGCGTATAAGTAAATGCATCTGTGTGTGACATCTCTCGGCTGCCTTATATATGTATATACATGATTTGATTATTGACGTAAACACCGCTTAGCATGGCCTTAGCATCGCCTTAGTGATGGTATAGCTTAGTGATGCTAATATCCGTGACAATATTATAAATGGGAAAGTTTGGATGTTTGTCCAGACGTTTGTTTTTGTGACTCAATCACGCAAGAACGGCTGGACGGATTTGGATGAAATTTGGCACACATATAGCCAATAGCCTAGAAGGATATACTAGCTATATTTTTTTGAAAAGGGGGGAAGTCCCCGCCCCCTATGAACAGTTATAATTTAATTGTTGTATTTTTTCGTCTGTATGACTGAATCACGCCAGAACGGCTACACGGATGTTGATGAAATTTGGGACAGAGATAATAGTCTACTGGCGAAATTTTTTTCGAACATGGAAGAGGGGTTCCACGACCCCTTCGAGTAATTACTTTTTAACAATTTTTACACATTATAACTTTACGTAAACTGACCTTCACCAATATTACAAACTCAGTGGATGAAATAAGTCGAGGGCTTACAAAGTGAGTACTGATACACCCCGACCCTTGGGACCCTTGCGGGATCAATTCTGTATAGTTTTCGGGATCCGTCCGGGATCCCGTCGGGGTTATTTTGGGACATTTTCAGGACTATTCCGGGATCATTTCGGGACTATTTCGCGATTATTTGGGGACCCTTCCGGCATCATTTCTGGATTGTTTTCGGGATCCGTGCAGGATCCCGTCGGGGTCATTTCGGAACTTTATCTCGACTAATACGGGATTATTTGGCGACCCTTTCGGCATTATTTCTCGATGGTTTTCGGGATCCGTCCGGGATCACGTCAAGGTCATTTCGCGGCTGTTTCGGGTTCATTTGGGGTGCCTTCCGGCATCATTTCTAGATGTTTTTCGGGATCCGTCCGGGATCTCGTCGGGGTTATTTCTGGACTTTTTCTCGACTGATACGCGATCATTTGGGGACCCTTTCGGCATCATTTCTGGATGGTTTTTGGGTTCCGTCCGGGATCCCGTCGGGGTCATTTCGGGACTCTTTCTCGAATAATACGGGATCATTTGGGGACCCTTTCGGCATCATTTCTCGATGGTTTTCGGGATGCGTCCGGGATCCCGTCGGGGTTATTTCGGTACTATTTCGGGATCATTTGGGGTGCCTTTCGGCATAATTTCTATATGGTTTTCGGGATCCGTCCGGGATCCCGTCAGGGTCATTTCGGGACTATTTCGGGATCATTTGGGATTTCTGGACTTTTTCTCGACTGATACGGGATCATTTGGGGACCCTTTCGGCATCATTTCTGGATGGTTTTCGGGTTCCGTCCGGGATCCCGTCGGGGTCATTTCAGGACTTTTTCTCGACTAATACGGGATCATTTGGGGACCTTTTCGGCATCATTTCTGGATGGTTTTCGAAATCCGTTCGGGATCATTTGGGGTGCCTTTCGGCATAATTTCTAGATGGTTTTCGGGATCCATCCGGGATCCCGTCAGGGTCATTTCGGGACTATTTCGGGATCATTTTCGGTACCTTACGGCATCATTTCTAGGTGGTTTTCTGGATCCTTCCGGGATCCCGTAGGGGTCATTTCGGGACTTTTTCTCGACCAATACGGGATCATTTAGGCTACCTTCCGGCATCATTGCTAGATGGTTTTCGGGATCCGTCCGGGAATCCACCTTGGTCATTTCGGGACTTTTTCTCGACTAATACGGGATCATTTGGGGACTCTTTCGGCATCATATCTGCATGGTTTTCGGGATCTGTCCGGGATCCCGTCGGGGTTATTTCGGACTATTTCGGGATCATTTGGGGTGCCTTCCGGCATCATTTCTAGATGGTTTTCATTTTGGAACTTTTTCTCGACTAATACGGGCTCATTAGGGAACCCTTCCGGAATCATATATGGATGTTTTTCGGGATCCGTCCGGGATCCCATCAGGGACATTTTGGGACTATTAGGGCATCATTTGGGGACCTTTCCGGCATCATTTCTGTATGGTTTTCGGGATCACGTCGTGGTTATTTCGTGACTTTTTCGGGATCATTTGGGGTCCCTTCCGGCAAATTTCTGGATGGTTTTCGGGATCCGTCCGGGATCCCGACGGGGTCATTTCGGGACTTTTTCTCGACTAATACGGGATCATTTGGGGACCCTTTCGGCATTATTTTTGGATGGTTTTCGTGATCCCATCAGGGCCATTTTGGGACTATTAGGGGATCATTTGCGGACCTTTCCGGCATCATTTCTGTATAGTTTTCGGGATCCCGTCGTTGTCATTTCGGGACTATTTCGGGATTATTTGGGGACCCTTTCGGCATCATTTCTGGATGGTTTTCGGGATCCATCCGGGATCCCGACGGGGTCATATCAGGAGTTTTTGGGGACCTTTCCGGCATTATTTATGTATAGTTTTCGGGATCCCGTCGTGGTTATGTCGTAACTTTTTCGGGAACATTTGGGGTCCCTTCCGGCAAATTTCCTGAGGGTTTTCGGGATCCGTCAGGAATCCCGTCGGGGTCATTTCGGGACTTTTTCGGGATTAATACGGGATCATTTGGGGTATTTTCCGGAATCATTTCTGTATGGTTTTCGGGATCATTTGGGGTCCCTTCCGGCAAATTTCTGCATGGTTTTCGGGATCCATCAGGAATCCCGTCGAGGTAATATCTGGACTTTTCCGAGACTATTTCGGGATCATTTTGGTGCCCTTCCAAGATCATTTCTGGATGGATTTCGAGATCCGGGATCCCGTCAGGGTCATTTCAGAATTTTTTCGGGACTAATACGGGGTCATTTTGGGACCCTTCCGGATTCATTTCTGTATGGTTTTCGCGATACGTCGTGGATCCCCTCGGGGTCATTTCGGAACTTTTCTGGACTATGGCGGGATAATTTAGGAACCCTTCCTGAATATTTTCTGGATGGTTTTTGAGAACCGTCCGGGAGCCCGACAGGGTCATTTCGGAACTTTTTCGGGACTATTTCGGGATCATTTTGGTACCCTTCATGCATCATTTCTTTGTGGTTCTCTGGATAAGTCTAGAATCATGTCGTTGTCATTTCGGGTTTTTGGGACTATTCCGGGAACTCGTGGAGACCCATCTGTGCCATTTCTAGATGGTTTGCGGGATCTGTCCGCAATAGCGTCGGGCAATTTCGTGGATTTTCCTGGATAATTTCGGGAACATTTGGGGATCCTATCATGTTATCAGCCCATTTAGTTCTTTTTTTACTCAATTACAAAAATAAAATGCAGTAGACAGACATTTTTTTTAAACAGATAACTTGATAAGCAGGCTAACGTGAATAGCCCATATATTTTATTTTCTCCTTGCGGACGGGGCCGCGGGTAAAGGCTAGTATATATTATAAATGGGAAAATTTGGATGTTTGGATGTCCAGACGTTTGTCTTTGTGCCTCAGTCACGCAAGAACGGCTGGACGGATTTGGATGAAATTTGGCACACATATAGCCAATAGTCCAGAAGGATCTACTAGCTATATGTTTTTCAAAATCAGGAGGTCCCCTAAGAACATTTATAATTTAATTATTATATTTTTTCGTCTTTGTGACTGAATCACGCTAGAACGGCTACATGGATTTTTATTAAATTTTGGGACACAGACAATAGTCTACTAGCCAAATTTTTTTCGAACATGGAAAGGGGGGTGGGGATCCCACGAACCCTTAGAATAATTACTTTTTAATAATTTTTACACATTATAACTTTACTTATACTGGCCTTCACCAATATTACAGACCCAATGGGTCAAATAAGTCGAGGGCTTACAAAGTGAGCAGTGACACCCTCCGCTCCCACTCGCGTCCACCGTCCTTCTCTCCCTTCTGGTGCAAGCTCTATAAATTGTTATAACTCAATATAAACTTTCTCCTAAATCAATAGTTTTTGGTATCTGGCACATACAGATCGAGATCTAAACAATTTTGGAAAAACGATTAGTAGTCCTCTCCTTCTCCATCCGCCCTCCATCAATTGTTTTTATTAGCACGCTTTTGTTAGCTTTACCTGTATGTTTCTTCGTAACTCTTCATTCGGTCCGACGCGCCTGCTGCCTTATTAACATGATTTTATAATTAGCTTCACCTTATTTGTCATCCACTTATGGTCATATCGAGACCCTTCCGGGATCATTTCTGAATGGTTTTCGTGATCCGTCCGGGATCCCGTCGGGGTTATTTTGGGACATTTTCGGGACTATTCCGGGATCATTTGGGGACTATTTCGCGATCATTTGGGGACCCTTCCGGCATCATTTCTGGATCCGTCCGTGATCCCGTCAGGACCATTTCGAGACTATTTAGGGATCATTTGAGGACCTTTCCGGCATTATTTCTGGATAGGTTTCGGGAACTCGACGCGGTAATTTCCGTACTGTTTAGGGATCATTTTGGGGTACCTACCAGCAAAATTTCTGAATGGTTTTCGGTATCCGTCCGGGATCCCGTCGGGCTCATTTCAAGACTTTTTTGGGATCATTTGGTGTTCACTCCGGCAACACTTCTGGATGGTTTTCGGGATCCGTCCGGGATCCCGTCAGGGTCTTTTCGGGACTATTAGGGCATCATTTGAGGACCTTTCCCGTATAATTTCTGGATAGTTTCCGGGATCCGTCGGGGGTCCCGTCAGGGTCATTTCGGGACTTTTAGGGGATCATTTGGGGACCTTTCCGGCATTACTTCTGAATAGTTTTCGGGATGCGCCCGGGATCCCGACGTGGTAATTTCGGGAAAGTTTAGGGACCATTTTGGGGTACCAACCGGCATAATTTCTGGATGGTTTTCGGTATCCGTCATTTCGGGGTTATTTCGCGATCATTTGGGTATCCTCCGGCATCATTTCTGGGTGGGTTTCGGGATCCGTCTGGGATCCCGACGGGGTATTTTCGGGATCATCTGCGTACCTTTGAGAGATAAATTCTTGATGGTTTCCGGGATCATTACGGGACTTTTTCGGGGTCATTTTGGGTCCCTTCCGGCATCATTTCTGGATGGTTTTCGGGATCCGTCTGGGATCCCGACGGGTAATATCGGGACTGTTTAGGGATCATTTTGGGGTACCTACCAGCATCATTTCTGTATGGTTTTCGGTATCCGTCCGGGATCCCGTAGGGGTCATTTCAGGAATTTTTTGGGATAATTTGGGGTCCCTTCCGGCATCATTTCTGGATGGTTTTCGGGATCCGTCTGGGATCCCGACGGGGTAATATCGGGACTGTTTAGGGATCATTTTGGGGTACCTACCGGCATCATTTCTGTATGGTTTTCGGTATCCGTCCGGGATCCCGTCGGGGTCATTTCAGGAATTTTTTGGGATAATTTGGGGGCCCTTCCGGCATCATTTCTGGATGGTTTTCGGGATCGGTCCGGGATCCCGCCGGGGTCATTTAAGCACTTTTTTGGGATAATTTGGGGTCCCTTCCGGCGTCATTTCTAGATGGTTTTAGGGATCTTTCCGGGATCCCGTCGGCGTCATTTCGGGATTTTTCTCGACTGATACGGTATCATTTGAGGACCCTTTCGGCATCATCTCTGGATCCGTTCGGGATCCCGTCAGGGTCATTTCGGGATTATTAGGGGATAATTTGAGGGCCTTTTCGGCATAATTTCTGGATGGTTTTTGGGATCCGTACGGGATCTCGTCAGGGTAATTTCTGGACTTTTCCGAGACTATGTCGGGATCATTTTGGGACCCTTCCACGGTCATTTCTGGATGGATTTCGAGATCTGTTCGGGATCCCGTCAGGGTCATTTATGGATCCGTTCGAGATCTCGTCAGGTTCATTTCGGGACTTCTTCGTGACTATTTCGTGATCATTTCTGGATGGTTTTCGGGATCCCGTCGGGACTTTTTTGGGGCTAATAAGGGATCATCGGGGGATCCTTTAGGGGTTATTTCCTGGCTTTCTCTGTATTATTTCAGGATCATTTTGGAACCCTTCCGGCATCATTTCTCGATGGTTTTCCGGATCTATCAGGGTCATTTCGGGACCATTTTGGAATCTTTTGGGGACCCTTCCGAGATCATTTCTGGATCCGTCCGGGATGCCGGGGGAGTCATTTCGGGATTTTTTTTGTTACTTTTTCGACATAGTTTTGGGACCCTTCCGGGATCATTTCCGGATCCGTACGGGATCCCATCGAGGCCATTTTCGGACTATTTCGGGATAATTTTGGGACCCTTCCGGAATAATTTCTGTATTGTTTTCGCGATCTGCCGTGGATCCCATCGGATTCATTTCGGAACTTTTTCGGGAGTAGGGACCCTGGATATTTTCTGGATGGTTTTTGAGATCCGTCCGGGAGCCCGTCAGGATCTTTTCGGAATTTTTTTCGGGACTATTTCGGGATCATTTTGGTACCCTTCTGGGATCATTTCTGTGTGGTTAACTGGATTAGTCTAGAATCGTGTCGTTGTCATTGCGGGTTTTTTGGGACTATTCCGGGAAATTTTGGAGACCCGGGGCATTTCTGGATGATTTTCGGGATCTGTCCGCGATAGCGTCGGGTCATTTCGTGGCTTTTTCTGGATAATTTCGTAATCATTTGGGGACCCTATCAGGTTATCAGCTCATTTATTTCTTTTTTTCCTCAATTACAAACATAAAATGCATTAGACAGAAAAAATTTTTTAAACGGATAACTTGATAAGCAGGCTAACGTGAATAGCTCATATATTTCAATTTCTCCTTGTGGACGGGGCCGAATAAATGGAAGCGAATAAACGAATAAAAAGTTCGAATAAATATTATTGGAAATTACGAATACCTGGGGAATAAAAGAGTTTATTATTCGAATAGTCCCAACCCTTCTAATGAACTAAGTGTAACATATATATATATATATATATGTTCAGTTCCCTGAGAACTGCAATCTACACATAACGGAATAAGTTGTGGGAAACGCAACGTAAGAATAAATAAATCGTGGGAGTAATTTGTGTACATGCAAAGGCTTGTGGTGAGCATTTAGTCGGCCTTAAAATGAAATATAACAAGCTTCAAGTTACTAGGTGGCGTACGGCATAGCTGTCGTAGCGTGAGTCAGAATATATGTGTGTACAAATGAGTGAATTAGTGTGTAAAAGTCAATGAATCTCAGGCCATATCAAAACGAGCCAAAGTATATGTATGTAAAAATGTATGAATCTCAAGGCACGCTACACCACCCGCCTTTGAAAGAATGGTCATACATTGTTTGTGCACCAACCCTGTATGACCATTAACTTTGCATCTGTATATTTTGTTGTTTTGTTTATTCATTTGGCGTTCGCCAGTATTTTGTGGCATAATTGTAACTCGATTTCAAAGAAGTTTTATGTTCTTTTTGATATCTTTTACATGTGTTTTTTTTCGCTTTTTTTTTCTTTTGTACACTGTATATATGAGTACTTAATAATGGAGTTTAGGAGTAAACTGGAATGCTTTTATTTATTCAAGTGTGTGCTATTGCAATCAGGTTCTCTGGTTAAACTATTTTGTTTATTTAAATTTATAGTAATTTAAGCCTATTTTTGTAAATCATTATTTTCTTATTTTCATTCATATTTTCTATATTATAGGGAACTAAAGTGTAATTATTTTTATTATCTATATTTTCTACTCTATAGGGAATTAAATTAAAATTACTTTTTCCAATCAAAATTTTCTACTGTAAAGGGAATTAATGTAAAATTATTTTTCCTATTGATAATTTCTATTCTACAGGGAATTAATGTAAATTATTTTTCCTCTTTATATTTTCTATTCTGCAGGGTTAAATTGAAAATCGATATGTTCTAGTTTATAGGGAGTAAATGTAAAAATATGTTTTCTATATATATTTCCTACTTTACGGCTTACATTGTTATGTAAAGTTATTTTTTCCTATCAATGTTTTCTAGTCTAAAGGGAATTGATGTAAAATTATTTTTTCTTATCAAAGTTTTCTACTCAAAAGGGAATTAATGTAAGATTATTTTTCCTATCAATGCTTTCTACTTCAATTGTTATTTTCTAGTCTAAAGGATATTAATGTAAAATAATTTTTCTTATCAATGTTTTCTACTTCCCAAGGCAGTCCGTTCTATGTACCCTGCATCCTGCCACAAATTGTCATCCTCCCAGCAGCTCCTTGCAGCGGGACTGCTCCATATTCTCTTGCTCCGGGAAGTTATCGAATCCAATCCGGGTCCGTTTTCTAACCCCGGTAATGAGAATGGTTTTGCTGCGTCTGCCGGAAAAGAATCTTTTTAGAACGGTCATACTCTTGTCAGTGTGTCTCGTGCAAGGGATGTTGCATCGGACAGGTTGTTCTGGGCTAGATCCCAAAACCCGAATTCCACGTAACATTTATAATTCTTTTGTGGCTCCTTGCTGTTCACGCCCAAGGGCGTCCCGTCGTCTACGCCTTAGCGCCCCCCCCCTCCCACTACCTTCCAGCAGCCCCGCTGCTCAGCAAGCCACAACAACTATCCACTGCTGCTCGCGCTCCACGGCACCACCAACTCATTCGGCCGCTCCTACTCATAACTACAACCTCCGTAGTAGAGTCGGGAGCACTACCGCGCATCAGTCCCCACCCCCGTCTTCTCGCCTCCCTTTTCCGGCAGCAATCGGGTAGGTGATGGAAACAGACTCTTAGTTCCTACCTCCTTTTGCACCGTTTGCCAGCACAGAATATATATGTTTGCGACATCCGCCCAATGCAGCTCCTGCCTTGGATGGTGCCACTTTCCTAGATGTTCTGGTCTCCGCGACGGCAATGCTCGACGGGTTTCATAGCGCCATGTTGCCTGGCCGCAAACCGAAACACACCGGGTACCCAATGCTTACCCAAGGACGTCCCATCCCAGGGCCACAACAGCAGTTGCGCCCTAGCCTTTCACAACCCAGGCGTAGTCACGCGTCACTTACTCCCAGAATGACGACATCTCCTCCGTTGCACTTCAGAATTCTGCAGTTAAACTGTAATGGATTAACTGTGAAGATCACGGAGATAGTCGATTTCATGAAGCGGCGCAACATCTGCATTGCTGCGGTTCAAGAGACTAAACTCACAGCAATATCTGCTCTGCAGACTTGTCCTTATATTTTTTTATGTCCACAGAAAATATCGCGAGAGTGGATATGGAGGTGGCCTCGCGTTTATCATACACCAATATCTGTGCAATATCATTTATTTGATCCCGAAGTCGGCCGCAGGGACAGTGTCTTAAAACGTCAAGGCTTATCTGCCCGGTCAGGCGATGCAAACCTAGAAATTATCAACATCTACATCCCTCCTGCCACCTGATGCCCCAGTAGATACCGCCCTAATATCAGCGCCTTACTCACTGGCAATAATCGCATTATGTTAGGCGATTTCGATGCCCATCACGCTCTGTGGCATTCAAACTTGCAGGCAAATACAAGAAACGACGTTCTGCACAATAAACGGAGATCCCCCACATGTAGGAAGCTGTCACAGTTCGCCGGATATATCAGTCGTGAGCGCAGGACTTGTAAACGCCGTCACCGGGCAGCCGATGGTAACATTGGCATCCGACCACCTGCATATACTTATTTCGCTCGAGCGTACCGCCAACTTCATCGTTACAGAAAACCGCACTTTCATAAATTTTAAAAAAGGAAAGTAGGATGAATACAAATCCTTTACAGACAACCGCTTGGCTGCCCTCCCTGTCCCGACTAATGCTCGCCAAATGGAGCGTGCTTTCCGTAAGGTCATTGAATCCGCCTCGGCTCGCTTCATTCCCGCCGGTAGAACTCCCGAAATTCGGCATAATTTTCGGCTGAGGCCGCAAATTTAGCGAGAGAACGTGACCTTATAAGACAGCTCGATCCCGGCGACCCCCAAATAAAAGATATAAACCAACGCATCAAATTGCTTGTGGATGAACACAAGCGGGCGAAATGGGAGGAACACCTAAGCGGTTGTAAAGTCTCTATCTAAGCACAATGACAAAATTTCCATTGCCTTTGGCGATAAAGTGCTGTCGGATGCGAAAAAATGCGCGAGCGCTTTCTGCTGACAATATATAATGCATTCTACGGTCGACAAAGATAGACGGAGTGCCAACAGACACGCAAATAAGCATAAATTCACCGCGTCCCCAATTAACATCACCCCCAAAGAGGTTGAGGATGCCATCGGTCATGCTAAACCATCCAAAGCAGTGGGCCTAGACGGCATAGCCATGCCGATGCTTAAAAGCCTAGGGAAAGAGGGTTTCAAATATTTAGCGCATGTCTTCAACCTGCCGCTTTCCACCTTCATAATTCCCGAAAAATTGAAAATGGCCAAGTTGGTCCCGCTACTAAAGCCTGGAAAACCAGCTAACATAGGAGAGTCATATCGCCCGATATCTCTCCTATCGCCAGTAGCCGGGACGTCTAAAGCCAATTTGCTCCCCTACTTCAAAGCAAATTTGCAACTATCCTTTCATCAGCATGTCTTCAGAAAACTCCACTGCACCACCACCGCGCTAAATGCCATTAGCGCCCAGATAAATTGCGGTTCCAAACCCCCAACATTCAACTCCAGTAATGATATGGTGCAACAAAATACAAAAATAAAAGAAAATTTCGAAATGGGCGTGGCTCCGCCCTTTTTCATTTAATTTGTCTAGGATACTTTCAACGCCATAAGTCGAACAAAGATTAGCCAATCCTTTTGAAATTTGGTAGGGGCATAGATTTTATGACATTAACTGTTTTCTGTGAAAATGGGCGAAATCGGTTGATGCCACGCCCAGTTTTTATACACAGGCGTCCGTCTGTCCTTCCGCATGGCCGTTAACACGATAACTTGGGCAAAAATCGACATATCTTTAATGAACTTAGTTCACGTGCTTACTTGAACTCACTTTATCTTGGTATGAAAAATGAACGAAATCCGACTATGACCACGCCCACTTTTTCGATATCGAAAATTACGAAAAATGAAAAAATGCCATAATTCTATACCAAATACGAAAAAAAGCATGAAACATGGTAAGGTAATTGGATTGTTTTATTGACGCGAAATATAACTTTAGAAAAAACTTTATAAAAAGGTTGTGACACCTACCATATTAAGTAGAAGAAAATGAAAAAGTTCTACAGGGCGAAATAAAAAACCCTTAAAATCTTGGCAGGTATTACATATATAAATAAATTAGCTGTATCCAACA
This sequence comes from Eurosta solidaginis, assembly GCF_040869045.1. Lineage (NCBI taxonomy): Eukaryota > Metazoa > Arthropoda > Insecta > Diptera > Tephritidae > Eurosta > Eurosta solidaginis. Next base: position 201,590,145 of record NC_090324.1, read on the forward strand.
GATGATGTTCTGGGTCACCCTGGTCCACATTTTGGTCGATATCTGGAAAACGCCTTCACACCACTCCCTTTTAAAACTCTCATTAATACCTTTAATTTGATACCCATATCGTACAAACTCATTCTAGAGTCACCCCTGGTCCACCTTTATGGCGATATCTCGAAAAGGCGTCCACCTATAGAACTAAGACCCACGCCCTTTTAAAATACTCATTAACACCTTTCATTTGATACCCATATCGTAAAAACATATTCTAAAGTCACCCTTGGTCCACCTTTATGGCGATATCTCGAAAAGGCGAACACCTATAGAACGAAGGCCCACTCCCTTCTAAAATATTCATTAACACCTTTCTTTTGATACCCATATTGTACACACAAATTCTAGGGTCACCTCTGCTCCACCTTTATGGCGATATCTCAAAACGGCGTCCACATATGGAACTAAGGATTACTCCCTTTTAAAATACTCATAAACACCTTTCTTTTGATACCCATATTGTACAAACAAATTCTAGGGTTACCCCTGGTCCACCTTTATGGCGATATATCGAAACCGCGTCCACCTATGGAACTAAGGATTACTGCCTTTTAAAATACTCATTACCACCTTTCATTTGATACCCATATCGTGCAAACGCGTTCTATAGTCACCCCTGGTCCACCTTTATGGCGATATCTCGAAAAGGCGACCACCTATACAACAACCACCACTCCCTTTTAAAACCCTTATTAATACCTTTAATTTGATACCCATATCGTACAAACATATTCTAGAGTCACCCCTGGTCCACCTTTAGGGCGATATTTCGAAACGGCGTGCACCTATAGAACTAAGGCCCACTCCCTTTTAAAATACTCATTAACACCTTTCGTTTGATGCCCATATTGTACAAACAAATTCTAGGGTCACCCCTGGTCCACCTTATGGCGATATCTCGAAACGGCGTCCACCTATGGAACTAAGGATTACTCCCTTTTAAAATACTCATTAACACCTTTTTTTTGATACCCATATTGTACAAACAAATTCTAGGGTCACCCCTGGTCCACCTTTGTGGCGATATCTCGAAATGGCGTCCACCTATGGAACTAAGGATTACTCCCTTTTAAAATACTCATTAACACCTTTCATTTGAAACCCATATCGTACAAACGCATTCTAGAGTCAACCCTGATCCACCCTTATGGCTATATCCCTAAATGGCATCCACCTATAGAACTATGGCCCACTCCCTCATAAAATACTCTTTAACGCCTTTCATTTGATACACATTCCAGGGTTTCCCTCGGTTCATTTTCCTACATGGTTATTTTCCCTTATGTTGTCACCATAGCTCTCAACTGAGTATGTAATGTTCGGTTACACCCGAACTTAACCTTCCTTACTTGTTGTCAATGCAGTTGTTAAACTACTTTCACTTATTCTAAGCAGAGCATCATCCGCAAACAGTTTTATGTTACAGTACTTTACAGCTTTAACAATATCATTAATATAAATCAAAAATAATAAAGGAGCCAATACAGAACCTTGCGGTAACCCTAATGGGACCGAAATTTCGTTCGATACTTCATCACCGATTACGGCTTTTTGTTTTCTGCCAGTCAAGTAATTTTGGAACCACTTTAATTCTATACCCTGAATTCCCATGACTTTCATTTTCTGGAGCAAAATGTCTCGGTCCACTGTTTCGAATGCCCTTTTCAGATCCAGGAAAACGCAAACAGTGCCTTTTTTGTTATTTAGATCTTCCTTCCAGTTAGAGATCACTATATTCAGTGCCGTTTCACATAAGTGTTTTCTTCTAAATCCCGATTGTTCACTTATTATTAATTTATTGTCTTCCAAGTAATTTTCTAACTTATTTTTTATAACTGTTTCTATAATTTTTTCGTCACATGGTAGTGTATTTATAGGTCGAATTTCCTCAGGTTTATACGTATTTTTTATTTTTTTTACTGGTATAATGGTCGACGTTTTCCATCTTTGTGGTACAATGCCTGTTTCCATGCTTTCATTTATAATTTTTGCATAAAAATAAGCTGTATACTCTATTGGATCTTTTAAAACTCCTTCTGATAAAAGATTTTTGCCACCAATTTTGTTCTTGAATAGCCGAACTATTTTGACAATGTCATCTGCTACAACTTTATTAAATTTGAATGTCGAACTGCTATCAGATACGGTTAAATTTAAATCAAAATGTTCGATACTTTGGTTTATTTCTAAAACACTGTTTACGAAAAAGTTATTGAGCTCATTCGCAATTTCGATCTTTTCTTCGATTTGCTTATCTAATATTTGAATTTTGTTTATTTCTTGATGATCTTTTTTCAGGTTTAAGGTTTGCTTTAGATTTTTCCACATTTCTTTGCTATTATTTTTACTAATTAAGATTTTGTTTTCCATATATTTCGCCTTTTTCTTTTTGATAAGTTTTTTGTATCTTTTGTTTATTTCTTTATAATCGTCCCAATTTCCTGTTTTCCTAGACTCATTTAAAAGATTATATTTAACAATTTTTGTTGTTATATCGGCCTACTGATTTTAAGATCGCGGGTTCGAATCGAGCTCAAGGCCTAACAATAATTTTTTATCATTATTATTGTTATGATAAATTTTTTCTTAATTGAAAAAATTTTTAAATTAGAATAGAAGAAAGAAAAAATTTTAGACAACTGCCAAAGCTCGTTGTATAGATCCATTTCGGGAACTGCTAAATTCCTTCATCGGCAACGTTTAGGCGCCGCTGCTATAACCATTCAGCCACCACAGCGGTTTTTTGTTTGTCTTCATTAATCCTACTTCCATTCTGGTTCGTGCCAATTGATATTCACAACACTGCGACATCTGTTGCAGAATAGCTGTGAAAATTGGACTTGTTTGTTGGCAATGCTGCCATACTGTCATATTTTATTGACACTTTTTTCCCCGTGCTCTGGGATGTATTAACAATTTATTTAAAAGTTTTCCGGATCCGTCATGGCCATTTCGGGACTTTATTGGGACTACTTCGTTATCATTTTGAGACCCTTCCCGCATCATTTCTGGATAGTTTTCGGATCCGTCCGGGACACCGTCATTGTAATTTCGGGACTATTTCGGGATTATTTGGAGACCTCTCAGGAATCATTTCTGGATTATTTTCGAGATTTGTCTGGGATCCTGTCGGGACCATTTCGGGACTATTTTGGTATCATTTTGCGACCCTTCCGGGATCATTTAAGGACTGTTTGAAGCCGGTAGTTCAACACGCATGCCCTTTTAAACGGTTTCTTAAATTATGAGATTTTATGGCTATGGATTCGCTGCAAGTTATTCGTAATTAAAATTTGGTATGTTTTGTCTTTAATATCTAACACAGCTTTTTCGTTCTGTGAATTTTTGATTTTTTTAAATTAATCCTGTAACAAATTGTAATAACTATTATTGCAGTTCTTGTAATATTTTAACCAACTAAATACACGAAAATGCAACACTATTTTCATCTAAAAAAATCTCTTTGGTTTTAGCTGATTGTAGTTCCACTCCTTTGTTCTATGAATAGTAGTTCCTTCACCCCTGTCATATCAATTAATTTAACTTAAAAACAAAATGTATATTTTTTAATTCGAATAGTATATTCACGTGTATACTATTCACGTAAGCGTGACTTTTAGGTTACAGCTCATTTATTTATCTTTTTTTTTCTCTATTACAAAAATAAAATACATTGGACAAAAATAACTTTTAAACAGATATCTTGATAAGAAGGCTAACGTGAGTAGCCCAGATATTTTATTTTGTCCTTGCGCACGGGGCCGCGGGTAAAGGCTAGTATATATATTATAAATGGGAATGTTTGGATGTTTGGATGTCCAAACATGTTTTTTTTTTACCTCAATCACGCAAGAACGGCTGGACGAATTTGGATGAAATTTGGTACACATATAGCCAATAGTCTAGAAGGATATACTAGCTATATATTTTCAAAAGGGGGTCCCTGCCCCCTAGGAACAGTTATAATTTTATTATTATATTTTTTCGTCTTTGTGACTACACGGATTTTTGTGAAATTTGGGACACAGACAATAGTGTACTAGCGAAATTTTTTTCGAACATGGTGGGGGTCCCACGACCCCTTCGAACAATTACCTTTTAATAATTTCTACACATTACATCTTTACGTATACTGGCCTTCACCAATATTACAGACTCAATGGGTCAAATAAGTCGAGGGCTTGCGAAGTGTCTGTGACACCCTCCGCCCTCCTCCCCCCTTCTCACGCCTCTGGTGTAAAATCTATAAATTGTTATCAATCAATATAAATTTTCTCCTAAATCAATAGTTTTTGGTATCTGGCACATACAGATCGAGATCTAAACAATTTTGGAAAAGCGATCCTTCAATTGTTTTTACTAGCACGCTTTTATTAGCTTAAGCTGTATGTTTCTTTGTAACTCTTCATTCGCTTCAACGCGCATGCTGCCTTATTAACATGGTTTTATAATTAGCTTCACCTTATTTGTAATCCCGTTAGGGTCATATCGAGACCCTTCCGGGATCATTTCTGGATGGTTTTCGGGATTCGTCAGGGATCCCGTCGGGGTCATTGCATGACTTTTTCGGGATCATTTGGGGTACATTACGCTCTGGACTATGTCAGGGTCATTTCGGGATCCTTACGGGATCAGTTCTAGATGGCTTGCGGAATCCCATCAGGGTAATTTCGGGACTTTTCGGGATCTTTTGTGGACCCTTCCGACATCATTTCTGGATGGTTTTCGGGATCTGTCAGGGTCATTTCGGGATCATTTGCGGACCCTTTCGGCATCATTTTTGGATGGCTTCCGAGATCCGTCCGGGATCCCGTCAGGTTAATTTCGGAACTTTTTCGGGATCATTTGTGAACCCTTCCAGCATCATTTCTAGATCGTTTTCGGGATCCGTCCGCGATCCTCTCTGAGTAATTTCGGGAATTTTTCTGAACTATTTCGTGATCATTTGCGGACCCTACAGACTTAAATTCTGGATGGTTTTCGGGATCCGTTCGGGATACTGTCTCGGTGATTTCGGGACTTTTTCGGGATCATTTTAGGATCTTTCCGGGATCATTTCTGGATAGTTTTCGGGATCCCGTCGGGGTCATTGCGGAACTTTTTCTGGACTATGTCAGGGTCATTTCGAGACTCTTACGGGATCATTTTTAGATGGTTTTCGGGATCGCGTCAGGATCATTTCGGGACTTTTTCGGGACTATTTCTGCATCATTTGAGGATCCTCCCGGCACCACTTCTAGATGGTTTTCGGGATCCCGTCGGGGTAATTTCGGGACTTTTTCGGGATCATATGGGGCCCTTCCAGAATCATTTCTGGATGGTTTTCGGGATCCGTCCGGGATCCTGTCTGGGTAATTTCAGGACTTTCGGCATCATTTGGGGACGCTTCCAGAAACATTTCTGGATTGTTTCCGGGATCCGTCCGGGATCCCGTCAGGGTCTTTTATGGACTTTTTCGGGATGATTTGGGGTAATTTGGGGATCCTTCCATGATCATTACTGAATGGTTTTCGGGATCCATCCGGGATCCCGTCTAATTGATTTCGAGACTTTTTCGGGGTCTATTAGGACCCTTCCGGGATCATTTCAGGAAAGTTTTGGAATCCGCTCGGGATTCCGTCGGGGTAATTCCGGGACTTTTTCTGGACTATGTTAGGGTCATTTCGGGACCCTTACGGGATCATTTTTAGATCGTTTTCGGGATCCCGTCAGGGTCATTTCGGGACTTTTTCGGGACTATTTCGGAATCTTTTTGAGGATCCATCCGGCATCACTTCTAGAAGGTTTTCGCGATCCCTTCAGGGTCATTTCGGGACTTTTTCGGGATCATTTGGGGGCCCTTCCAGAATCATTTCTGAATGGTTTTTGGGATCCGTCCGGGATCCTGTCAGGGTAAGTTCGGGAATTTTTCGGGATCATTTAGGGACCCTTTCGGCATCACAAATGAAAAAAATGATTTAAATAAAAATGCGCTATTTCGTAAGGTTCCCGATTTTAGACAGTCTCGGTGAACTATTTAATAAGAACTAAACTCAAAAGTAAATTTACGTAGGTAAGTACATTTGGTTGAGTACATAGGTACCAGTAAAAGAGAATAGAGTACAATGAGTGAACTTAAGAATGCAAATAACTAAGTAGATATGTATATATATGTGAAGCTATTGAGTGACAGAATTCTGTTATATATTTAATTTTCTACAACTACTGGATGGTTTTCCAGATCCCGCCAGGGTCATTTCGGGACTTTTTCGGGATCATTTGGGGGACCTTCCGGAATCATTTCTGGATGGTTTCCGGGATCCCGGCAGGGTCATTTCGGGACTTTTTCGGAATCATTTGGTGACCCTACCGGAATCATTTCTGGATGGTTTCCGGGATCCCGTCGGGATCATTACGGTACTTTTTCGGGACTATTTTGGTATAATTTTGGGACCCTTCCGGGATCATGTAAGGTCCCTTCAAAACCGGTACTTCAGCAAACATGTCTTTTTAAATTATTAGTTTTTATGAAGCATGGATTTGCTGCAAATTATTCGTAATTAAAATTCGGTATGTTTTATCTTTAATATCTAACAAAGCTTTGCCGTTCTATTTTTTAATTTTTTTGACTTTTTAAATTATTAGTTTTTATGAAGCATGGATTTGCTGCAAATTATTCGTAATTAAAATTCGGTATGTTTTATCTTTAATATCTAACAAAGCTTTGCCGTTCTATTTTTTAATTTTTTTAAATGATTCCTGTAACGAACTGTTATAAATATAATTGCACTTTTTGTAATATTTTAACCAACTAAATACCCGAAAATGCAACACTATTTTCATCTAAAAAATTATCTTTGGTTTTAGGTGATTGTAGTTTCACACCTTTGATCTATGAATAGTAATTCCTTCACCCCTGTCATATCAATTAATTTAACTTAAAAACAAAATGTATTTTTTTTAATTCGAAATATACTATTCGCGTGTATACTATTCACGTAAGCGTGCCTTTTCGGTTATCAGCTCATTTTTTTTTCTATTACAAAAATAAAATACATTAGACAAAAACAATTTTTAAACAGACAACTTGAAAAGCAGGCTAACGTGAATAGCCCATATATTTTATTTTCTCCTTGCGCACGGGGCCGCGGGTAAAGGCTAGTATATATATTATAAATGGGAATGTTTGGATGTTCAGACGTATTTTTTTTTTTTTTTTTGCCTCAATCACGAAAGAACGGCTGGGCGGATTTGGATGAAATTTGGTACACATATAGCCAATAGTCTAGAAGGATCTACTAGCTACATATTTTTCAAAAGGGAGGTCCCTGCCCCCTAGGAACAGTTATAATTTAATTATTATATTTTTTCGTCTTTGTGACTGAATCACGCCAGAATGGCTACACGGATTTTTGTGAAATTTGGGACACATACAATAGCCTACTAGCGAACTTTTTTTTCGAACAATTGCCTTTTAATAATTTCTACACATTACAACTTTGCGTATACTGACCTTCACCAATATTACAGACTCAATGGGTCAAATGAGTCGAGCGCTTACAAAGTGGCAGTGACACCCGCAGCCCCCCCCCCCCCCCCCCCCCTTCTCAAGCCACTGGTGTAAAATCTATAAATTGTTATCAATCAATATAAATTTTCTCCTAAATCAATAGTTTATGGTATCTGGCACATACAGATCGAGATCTAAACAATTTTGGAAAAGCGATCCTTCAATTGTTTTTACTAGCACGCTTTTATTAGCTTAAGCTGTATGTTTCTTTGTAACTCTTCATTCGCTCCAACGCGCATGCTGCCTTATTAACATGGTTTTATAATTAGCTTCAATTTATTTGTAATCCCGTTATGGTCATATCGAGACCCTTCCGGGATCATTTCTGGATGGTTTTCGGGATTCGTCAGGGATCCCGTCGGGGTCATTGCATGACTTTTTCGGGATCATTTGGGGTACCTTCCGCTATGGACTATGTCAGGGTCATTTCGGGATCCTTACGGGATCAGTTCTAGATGGTTTGCGGAATCCCATCAGGGTAATTTCGGGACTTTTCGGGATCATTTGTGGACCCTTCCGACATCATTTCTGGATGGTTTTCGGGATCTGTCAGGGTCATTTCGGGATCATTTGCGGACCCTTTCGGCATCAATTTTGGATGGTTTCCGAGATCCGTCCGGGATACCGTCAGGGTCATTTCGGAACTTTTTCGGGATCATTTGTGAACCCTTCCAGCATCATTTCTGGATCGTTTTCGGGATCCGTCCGCGATCCTCTCTGAGTAATTTCGGGAATTTTTCTGAACTATTTCGTGATCATTTGCGGACCCTTCAGACTTAAATTCTGGATGGTTTTCGGGATCCGTCCGGGATACTGTCTCGGTGATTTCGGGCCTTTTTCGTGTTCATTTTGGGATCCCTCCGGGATCATTTCCGTACAGTTTCCGGGATCCCGTCAGTTTCATTTCGGCACTTTTTCGGGATCATTTTCCGACCCTCCTGGAATCATTTCTGGGTGGTTTCCGGGATCCATCGGCATCATTTCTGCATGGTTTTCCGGATCAGCTCGGGATCCCGTAAGGGTCATTTCAAGATTATTTGGGGATCATTTAAGGAACCTTCAGATATCAATTCTGGATGGTTTTCGAGATCCGTCCGGGATCCCGTCTAGGTGATTTCGGGACTTTTTCGGGATCATTTTAGGACCTTTACGGGATCATTTCTGGATAGTTTTCGGGAACCGCTCGGGATCCCGTCGGGGTCATTGCGGAACTTTTTCTGGACTATGTCACGGTCATTTCGAGACTCTTACGGGATCATTTTTAGATGGTTTTCGGGATCCCGTCAGGGTCATTTCGGGACTTTTTCGGGACTATTTCTGAATCATTTGAGGATCCTCCCGGCATCACTTCTAGATGGTTTTCGGGATCCCGTCAGGGTCATTTCGGAACTTTTTCGGTACTATTTCTGCATCATATGAGGATCCTCCCGGCACTATAATTGCACTTTTTTTTACCCAATTAAATACCCGAAAATGCAACACTATTTTCATCTAAAAAATTCTCTTTGGTTTTAGCTGATTGCAGTTTCACTCCTTTGTTCTATGAATAGTAATTCCTTCACCCCTGTCATATCAATTAATTTAACTTAAAAACAAAATGTATATTTTTTAATTCGAATAGTATATTCACGTGTATACTATTCACGTAAACGTGACTTTTAGGTTATCAGCTCATTTATTTTTTTTTTCTCTATTACAAAAATAAAATACATTGGACAAAAATAATTTTTAAACAGATAACTTGATAAGTAGGCTAACGTGAATAGCCCATATATTTTATTTTGTCCTTGCGCACGGGGCCGCGAGTAAAGGCTGGTATATATATTATAAATGGGAAAGTTTGGATGTTTGGATGTCCAGACGTTTTTTTTTTTTTGCCTCAATAACGCAAGAACGGCTGGACGGATTTGGATGAAATTTGGTACACATATAGTCAATAGTCTAGAAGGATATACTAGCTATATATTTTTCAAAAGGGGGTCCCTGCCCCCTAGGAACAGTTATAATTTCATTATTATATTTTGTCGTCTTTGTGACTGAATAACGCCAGAATGGCTACACGGATTTTTGTGAAATTTGGGACACAGACAATAGTCTACAAGCGAAATTTTTTTCTAACATGGTGGGGGTCCCACGACCCCTTCGAACAATTACCTTTTAATAATTTCTACACATTACGTCTTTACGTATACTGGCCTTCACCAATATTACAGACTCAATGGGTCAAATAAGTCGAGGGCTTGCAAAGTGTCAGTGACACCCTCCGCCCTCCACCCCCCTTCTCACGCCTCTGGTGTAAAATCTATAAATTGTTATCAATCAATATAAATTTTCTCCTAAATCAATAGTTTTTCGTATCTGGCACATACAGATCGAGATCTAAACAATTTTGGAAAAGCGATCCTTCAATTGTTTTTCCTAGCACGCTTTTATTAGCTTAAGCTGTATGTTTCTTTGTAACTCTTCATTCGCTCCAACGCGCATGCTGCCTTATTAACATGGTTTTATAATTAGCTTCACCTTATTTGTAATCCCGTTAGGGTCATATCGAGACCCTTCCGGGATCATTTCTGGATGGTTTTCGGGATTCGTCAGGGATCCCGTCGGGGTCATTGCATGACTTTTTCGGGATCATTTGGGGTACATTACGCTCTGGACTATGTCAGGGTCATTTCGGGATCCTTACGGGATCAGTTCTAGATGGCTTGCGGAATCCCATCAGGGTAATTTCGGGACTTTTCGGGATCTTTTGTGGACCCTTCCGACATCATTTCTGGATGGTTTTCGGGATCTGTCAGGGTCATTTCGGGATCATTTGCGGACCCTTTCGGCATCATTTTTGGATGGCTTCCGAGATCCGTCCGGGATCCCGTCAGGTTAATTTCGGAACTTTTTCGGGATCATTTGTGAACCCTTCCAGCATCATTTCTAGATCGTTTTCGGGATCCGTCCGCGATCCTCTCTGAGTAATTTCGGGAATTTTTCTGAACTATTTCGTGATCATTTGCGGACCCTACAGACTTAAATTCTGGATGGTTTTCGGGATCCGTTCGGGATACTGTCTCGGTGATTTCGGGCCTTTTTCGTGTTCATTTTGGGATCCCTCCGGGATCATTTCCGTACAGTTTCCGGGATCCCGTCAGTTTCATTTCGGCACTTTTTCGGGATCATTTTCCGACCCTCCCGGAATCATTTCTGGGTGGTTTCCGGGATCCATCGGCATCACTTCTGCATGGTGTTCCGGATCAGCCCGGGATCCCGTCAGGGTCATTTCAAGATTATTTGGGGATCATTTAAGGAACCTTCAGAGATCAATTCTGGATGGTTTTCGAGATCCGTCCGGGATCCCGTCTAGGTGATTTCGGGACTTTTTCGGGATCATTTTAGGACCTTTCCGGGATCATTTCTGGATAGTTTTCGGGATCCGCTCGGGATCCCGTCGGGGTCATTGCGGAACTTTTTCTGGACTATGTCAGGGTCATTTCGAGACTCTTACGGGATCATTTTTAGATGGTTTTCGGGATCCCGTCAGGGTCATTTCGGGACTTTTTCGGGACTATTTCTGAATCATTTGAGGATCCTCCCGGCATCACTTCTAGATGGTTTTCGGGATCGCTTCAGGGTCATTTCGGGACTTTTTCGGGACTATTTCTGCATCATTTGAGGATCCTCCCGGCATCACTTCTAGATGGTTTTCGGGATCCCGTCGGGGTCATTTCGGGACTTTTTCGGGATCACTTGGCGCCCTTCCAGAATCATTTCTGGATGGTTTTCGGGATCCGTCCGGGATCCTGTCAGGGTCATTTCGGGAATTTTTCGGGATCATTTAGGGACCCTTTCGGCATCACTACTGAAAAATATGATTTAAATAAAAACGCGCTATTTCGTAAGGTTCCCGATTTTAGACAGTCTCGGTGAACTATTTAATAAGAACTAAACTCAAAAGTAAATTTACGTAGGTAAGTACATTTGGTTGAGTACATAGGTACCAGTAAAAGAGAATAGAGTACAATGAGTGAACTTAAGAATGCAAATAACTAAGTTACTTACTTCTTACTTACTTAATTGGCGTTTAACCGTCTAAACGGTTATGGCCGTCCAACAAGGAGCGCCAGTCGCTCCTTCGCTCCGCCAACCGGCGCCAATTGGTCACACCAAGGGAGTTTAAATCGTTTTCCACCTGGTCCTTCCAACGGAGTGGGGGCCACCCTCTACCTCTGCTTCCATAGGCGGGTTCCGATAGAAACACTTTCTTGGCCGGAGCATCATCTTTCATTCGCATAACATGGCCTAGCCAGCGCAGCCGCTGTGTTTTAATTCGCTGGACTATGTTGATGGCTGCGTATAGCTCGTACAGCTCATCATTAAATCTTCTTCGGTACTCGCCATCGCCAACGCGTAGAGGTCCATAAATCTTTCGAAGAACTTTTCTCTCGAACACTCCCAAAGCCGCTTCATCTGCTGTTGTCATGGTCCATGCTTCTGCCCCATATAGTATAATAATAACTAAGTAGATATATATATATACATATATGTCAAGCTATTGAGTGACAGAATTCTGTTATATATTTAATTTTCTACAACTACTGAATGGTTTTCCAGATCCCGTCAGGGTCATTTCGGGACTTTTTCGGGATCATTTGGGGGACCTTCCGGAATAATTTCTGGATGGTTTCCGGAATCCCGATAGGGTAATTTCGGGACTTTTTCGGAATCATTTGGTGACCCTCCCGGAATCATTTCTGGATGGTTTCCGGGATCCCGTCAGGGTAATTTCGGCAATCTTTCGGGATCATTTGGGGCCCTTACAGAATCATTTCTGTGTCCGTCTGGGATCCAGTCTGGGTAATTTCATGACTTTTTCTGGATTATTTTGGGATCATTGGGGGACCCATCCGGGATCATTTCTGTATGCTTTTCGGGATCCCGTCGGGATCATTACGGTACTTTTTCGGGACTATTTTGGTATAATCTTGGGACCCTTCCGGGATCATGTAAGGTCCCTTCGAAACCGGTACTTCAGCAAACATGACTTTTTAAATTATTAGTTTTTATGGAGCATGGATTTGCAAATTATTCGTAATTAAAATTCGGTATGTTTTATCTTTAATATCTAACAAAGCTTTTTCGTTCTATTTTTAATTTTTTTAAATGAATCCTGTAACGAACTGTTATAACTATAATTGCACTTTTTGTAATATTTTAACCAACTAAATACCCGAAAATGCAACACTATTTTCATCTAAAAAATTCTCTTTGGTTTTAGCTGATTGTAGTTTCACTCCTTTGTTCTATGAATAGTAATTCCTTCACCCCTGTCATATAAATTAAAAAAAAATAAATGTAAGGCGCGATAACCTCCGAAGAGATCTAAGGCCGAGCTTCTCTTCCAATTTGCGTCGTGCTCCTCTTGATTTTTCCCTACAAATTGGCCGGATGGGACCTACATGTTTTATGCCGACTCCGGACGGCGTCTGCAAGGCAGATGAGTTTTCACTGAGAGCTTTTCATGGCAGAAATACAATCGGAGCGCTTGCCAGACACTGCCGAGGGGCGACCCCGCTTAGAAAAATTTTCTTCTAATTGAAAAATCTTATTTCTAAAATTTTGATGTTGCTTTGCCCGGGAGTTGAACCCAGGGCATACGGTGTGATAGGCGGAGCACGCTACCATCACACCACGGTGGCCGCTTAACTTAACTTAAAAACAAAATGTATTTTTTTTTAATTCGAAATATACTACTCACGTGTACACTATTCACGTAAGCGTGCCTTTTAGTTTATCAGCTCATTTTTTTTTTCTCTATTACAAAAATTAGACAAAAATAATTTTTAAACAGACAACGTGATAAGCAGGCCAGCGTGAATAGCCCATATATTTTATTTTCTCCTTGCGCACGGGGCCGCGGGTAAAGGCTAGTATCTAATCTTATATATGTATATTGTAACGAATTTACTTGCAAATCCTCTTATTTGCAATCCTCTGCTGAGTTCGTATCACTAAACTGTTGAATAAATAACTCCCATATTGAATAATGGAAAAATGGCCTTTATTAAAGTACTTCCCAATAACACTTATACTTTGCTACTCGCTGGCTTAATAACCAAACTGATTGATAACTCAAATGAAACTCTACTATTGGCCGCCAGATCGCGTGCTTAATCAATAACTGATTGATTGCTCAACTCAAACTGAATTACTTTTTACTCGCTTGTGCCGCTTTTATAGTTTACGCTGCATACATCTAGGCTCTTCTATTTCCAGAACTTACCAACTATTTCGAGTGTTTATAGTTCTCATATAGTTTCTACTTGTTTAAAATTGTCTACTTTTCAGCGTCTCTCAGATGTATGTGAGTTTGTAGTTTAGAGTCTCTCGCACACACATAGGCGTATAAGTAAATGCATCTGTGTGTGACATCTCTCGGCTGCCTTATATATGTATATACATGATTTGATTATTGACGTAAACACCGCTTAGCATGGCCTTAGCATCGCCTTAGTGATGGTATAGCTTAGTGATGCTAATATCCGTGACAATATTATAAATGGGAAAGTTTGGATGTTTGTCCAGACGTTTGTTTTTGTGACTCAATCACGCAAGAACGGCTGGACGGATTTGGATGAAATTTGGCACACATATAGCCAATAGCCTAGAAGGATATACTAGCTATATTTTTTTGAAAAGGGGGGAAGTCCCCGCCCCCTATGAACAGTTATATTTTATTTTTGTATTTTTTCGTCTGTATGACTGAATCACGCCAGAACGGCTACACGGATGTTGATGAAATTTGGGACAGAGATAATAGTCTACTGGCGAAATTTTTTTCGAACATGGAAGAGGGGTTCCACGACCCCTTCGAATAATTACTTTTTAACAATTTTTACACATTATAACTTTACGTAAACTGACCTTCACCAATATTACAAACTCAGTGGATGAAATAAGTCGAGGGCTTACAAAGTGAGTACTGATACACCCCGACCCTTGGGACCCTTGCGGGATCAATTTTGTATAGTTTTCGGGATCCGTCCGGGATCCCGTCGGGGTTATTTTGGGACATTTTCAGGACTATTCCGGGATCATTTCGGGACTATTTCGCGATTATTTGGGGACCCTTCCGGCATCATTTCTGGATTGTTTTCGGGATCCGTGCAGGATCCCGTCGGGGTCATTTCGGAACTTTATCTCGACTAATACGGGATTATTTGGCGACCCTTTCGGCATTATTTCTCGATGGTTTTCGGGATCCGTCCGGGATCCCGTCAAGGTCATTTCGCGGCTGTTTCGGGTTCATTTGGGGTGCCTTCCGGCATCATTTCTAGATGGTTTTCGGGATCCGTCCGGGATCTCGTCGGGGTTATTTCTGGACTTTTTCTCGACTGATACGCGATCATTTGGGGACCCTTTCGGCATCATTTCTGAATGGTTTTTGGGTTCCGTCCGGGATCCCGTCGGGGTCATTTCGGGACTCTTTCTCGAATAATACGGGATCATTTGGGGACCCTTTCGGCATCATTTCTCGATGGTTTTCGGGATCCGTCCGGGATCCCGTCGGGGTTATTTCGGTACTATTTCGGGATCATTTGGGGTGCCTTTCGGCATAATTTCTATATGGTTTTCGGGATCCGTCCGGGATCCCGTCAGGGTCATTTCGGGACTATTTCGGGATCATTTGGGATTTCTGGACTTTTTCTCGACTGATACGGGATCATTTGGGGACCCTTTCGGCATCATTTCTGGATGGTTTTCGGGTTCCGTCCGGGATCCCGTCGGGGTCATTTCAGGACTTTTTCTCGACTAATACGGGATCATTTGGGGACCTTTTCGGCATCATTTCTGGATGGTTTTCGAAATCCGTTCGGGATCATTTGGGGTGCCTTTCGGCATAATTTCTAGATGGTTTTCGGGATCCATCCGGGATCCCGTCAGGGTCATTTCGGGACTATTTCGGGATCATTTTCGGTACCTTACGGCATCATTTCTAGATGGTTTTCTGGATCCTTCCGGGATCCCGTAGGGGTCATTTCGGGACTTTTTCTCGACCAATACGGGATCATTTAGGCTACCTTCCGGCATCATTGCTAGATGGTTTTCGGGATCCGTCCGGGAATCCACCTTGGTCATTTCGGGACTTTTTCTCGACTAATTCGGGATCATTTGGGGACTCTTTCGGCATCATATCTGCATGGTTTTCGGGATCTGTCCGGGATCCCGTCGGGGTTATTTCGGACTATTTCGGGATCATTTGGGGTGCCTTCCGGCGTCATTTCTAGATGGTTTTCATTTTGGAACTTTTTCTCGACTAATACGGGCTCATTAGGGAACCCTTCCGGAATCATATATGGATGTTTTTCGGGATCCGTCCGGGATCCCATCAGGGACATTTTGGGACTATTAGGGCATCATTTGGGGACCTTTCCGGCATCATTTCTGTATAGTTTTCGGGATCACGTCGTGGTCATTTCGTGACTTTTTCGGGATCATTTGGGGTCCCTTCCGGCTAATTTCTGGATGGTTTTCGGGATCCGTCCGGGATCCCGACGGGGTCATTTCGGGACTTTTTCTCGACTAATACGGGATCATTTGGGGACCCTTTCGGCATTATTTTTGGATGGTTTTCGTGATCCCATCAGGGCCATTTTGGGACTATTAGGGGATCATTTGCGGACCTTTCCGGCATCATTTCTGTATAGTTTTCGGGATCCCGTCGTTGTCATTTCGGGACTATTTCGGGATTATTTGGAGACCCTTTCGGCATCATTTCTGGATGGTTTTCGGGATCCATCCGGGATCCCGACGGGGTCATATCAGGACTTTTTGGGGACCTTTCCGGCATTATTTATGTATAGTTTTCGGGATCCCGTCGTGGTTATGTCGTAACTTTTTCGGGAACATTTGGGGTCCCTTCCGGCAAATTTCTGGAGGGTTTTCGGGATCCGTCAGGAATCCCGTCGGGGTCATTTCGGGACTTTTTCGGGACTAATACGGGATCATTTGGGGTATTTTCCGGAATCATTTCTGTATGGTTTTCGGGATCATTTGGGGTCCCTTCCTGCAAATTTCTGGATGGTTTTCGGGATCCATCAGGAATCCCGTCGGGGTAATACCTGGACTTTTCCGAGACTATTTCGGGATCATTTTGGTGCCCTTCCAAGATCATTTCTGGATGGATTTCGAGATCCGGGATCCCGTCAGGGTCATTTCAGAATTTTTTCGGGACTAATACGGGATCATTTTGGGACCCTTCCGGATTCATTTCTGTATGGTTTTCGCGATACGTCGTGGATCCCCTCGGGGTCATTTCGGAACTTTTTTGGACTATGGCGGGATAATTTAGGGACCCTTCCTGAATATTTTCTGGATGGTTTTTGAGAAACGTCCGGGAGCCCGACAGGGTCATTTCGGAACTTTTTCGGGACTATTTCGGGATCATTTTGGTACCCTTCAGGCATCATTTCTTTGTGGTTCTCTGGATAAGTCTAGAATCATGTCGTTGTCATTTCGGGTTTTTGGGACTATTCCGGGAACTCGTGGAGACCCATCTGTGCCATTTCTAGATGGTTTGCGGGATCTGTCCGCAATAGCGTCGGGCAATTTCGTGGATTTTCCTGGATAATTTCGGGAACATTTGGAGATCCTATCATGTTATCAGCCCATTTAGTTCTTTTTTTACTCAATTACAAAAATAAAATGCAGTAGACAGACATTTTTTTTAAACAGATAACTTGATAAGCAGGCTAACGTGAATAGCCCATATATTTTATTTTCTCCTTGCGGACGGGGCCGCGGGTAAAGGCTAGTATATATTATAAATGGGAAAATTTGGATGTTTGGATGTCCAGACGTTTATCTTTGTGCCTCAGTCACGCAAGAACGGCTGGACGGATTTGGATGAAATTTGGCACACATATAGCCAATAGTCCAGAAGGATCTACTAGCTATATGTTTTTCAAAATCAGGAGGTCCCCTAAGAACATTTATAATTTAATTATTATATTTTTTCGCCTTTGTGACTGAATCACGCTAGAACGGCTACATGGATTTTTATTAAATTTTGGGACACAGACAATAGTCTACTAGCCAAATTTTTTTCGAACATGGAAAGGGGGGTGGGGATCCCACGAACCCTTAGAATAATTACTTTTTAATAATTTTTACACATTATAACTTTACTTATACTGGCCTTCACCAATATTACAGACCCAATGGGTCAAATAAGTCGAGGGCTTACAAAGTGAGCAGTGACACCCTCCGCTCCCACTCGCGTCCACCGTCCTTCTCTCCCTTCTGGTGCAAGCTCTATAAATTGTTATAACTCAATATAAACTTTCTCCTAAATCAATAGTTTTTGGTATCTGGCACATACAGATCGAGATCTAAACAATTTTGGAAAAACGATTAGTAGTCCTCTCCTTCTCCATCCGCCCTCCATCAATTGTTTTTATTAGCACGCTTTTGTTAGCTTTACCTGTATGTTTCTTCGTAACTCTTCATTCGGTCCGACGCGCCTGCTGCCTTATTAACATGATTTTATAATTAGCTTCACCTTATTTGTCATCCACTTATGGTCATATCGAGACCCTTCCGGGATCATTTCTGAATGGTTTTCGTGATCCGTCCGGGATCCCGTCGGGGTTATTTTGGGACATTTTCGGGACTATTCCGGGATCATTTGGGGACTATTTCGCGATCATTTGGGGACCCTTCCGGCATCATTTCTGGATCCGGCCGTGATCCCGTCAGGACCATTTCGAGACTATTTGGGGATCATTTGAGGACCTTTCCGGCATTATTTCTGGATAGGTTTCGGGAACTCGACGCGGTAATTTCCGTACTGTTTAGGGATAATTTTGGGGTACCTACCAGCAAAATTTCTGGATGGTTTTCGGTATCCGTCCGGGATCCCGTCGGGCTCATTTCAAGACTTTTTTGGGATCATTTGGTGTTCACTCCGGCAACACTTCTGGATGGTTTTCGGGATCCGTCCGGGATCCCGTCAGGGCCTTTTCGGGACTATTAGGGCATCATTTGAGGACCTTTCCCGTATAATTTCTGGATAGTTTCCGGGATCCGTCGGGGGTCCCGTCAGGGTCATTTCGGGACTTTTAGGGGATCATTTGGGGACCTTTCCGGCATTATTTCTGAATAGTTTTCGGGATGCGCCCGGGATCCCGACGTGGCAATTTCGGGAAAGTTTAGGGACCATTTTGGGGTACCAACCGGCATAATTTCTGGATGGTTTTCGGTATCCGTCCGGGATCCCGTCCCGGTCATTTCAGGACTTTTTTTGTGATCATTTGGTGTCCCCTCCGGCATCATTTCTGGATGGTTTTCGGTATCCGTCCGGGATACCGTAGGGCTCATTTCAGGACTTTTTTGGGATCATTTGGGGTCCCCTCCGGCATCATTTCTGAATGGTTTTCGGGATCCGTCCGGGATCCCGTCAGGGTCTTTTCGGGACTATTAGGGGATCATTTGAGGACCTTTCCGGCATTATTTCTGTTTAGTTTTCGGGATCCGCCCGGGATCCCGACGCGGTAATTTCGGGAATGTTTAGGGACCATTTTGGGGTACCTACCGGCATCATTTCTGGATGGTTTTCGGGATCCGTCCGGTATCCCGTGGGGGCCATTTCGGGGTTATTTCGCGATCATTTGGGTATCCTCCGGCATCATTTCTGGGTGGGTTTCGGGATCCGTCTGGGATCCCGACGGGGTATTTTCGGGATCATCTGCGTACCTTTGAGAGATAAATTCTTGATGGTTTCCGGGATCATTACGGGACTTTTTCGGGGTCATTTTGGGTCCCTTCCGGCATCATTTCTGGATGGTTTTCGGGATCCGTCTGGGATCCCGACGGGTAATATCGGGACTGTTTAGGGATCATTTTGGGGTACCTACCAGCATCATTTCTGTATGGTTTTCGGTATCCGTCCGGGATCCCGTAGGGGTCATTTCAGGAATTTTTTGGGATAATTTGGGGTCCCTTCCGGCATCATTTCTGGATGGTTTTCGGGATCCGTCTGGGATCCCGACGGGGTAATATCGGGACTGTTTAGGGATCATTTTGGGGTACCTACCGGCATCACTTCTGTATGGTTTTCGGTATCCGTCCGGGATCCCGTCGGGGTCATTTCAGGAATTTTTTGGGGGCCCTTCCGGCATCATTTCTGGATGGTTTTCGGGATCGGTCCGGGATCCCGTCGGGGTCATTTAAGCACTTTTTTGGGATAATTTGGGGTCCCTTCCGGCGTAATTTCTAGATGGTTTTCGGGATCCTTCCGGGATCCCGTCGGCGTCATTTCGGGATTTTTCTCGACTGATACGGTATCATTTGAGGACCCTTTCGGCATCATCTCTGGATCCGTTCGGGATCCCGTCAGGGTCATTTCGGGATTATTAGGGGATAATTTGAGGGCCTTTTCGGCATAATTTCTGGATGGTTTTTGGGATCCGTACGGGATCTCGTCAGGATAATTTCTGGACTTTTCCGAGACTATGTCGGGATCATTTTGGGACCCTTCCACGGTCATTTCTGGATGGATTTCGAGATCTGTTCGGGATCCCGTCACGGTAATTTATGGATCCGTTCGAGATCTCGTCAGGTTCATTTCGGGACTTCTTCGTGACTATTTCGTGATCATTTCTGGATGGTTTTCGGGATCCCGTCGGGACTTTTTTGGGGCTAATAAGGGATCATCGGGGGATCCTTTAGGGGTTATTTCCTGGCTTTCTCTGTATTATTTCAGGATCATTTTGGAACCCTTCCGGCATCATTTCTCGATGGTTTTCCGGATCTATCAGGGTCATTTCGGGACCATTTTGGAATCTTTTGGGGACCCTTCCGAGATCATTTCTGGATTCGTCCGGGATGCCGGGGGAGTCATTTCGGGATTTTTTTTGTTACTTTTTCGACATAGTTTTGGGACCCTTCCGGGATCATTTCCGGATCCGTACGGGATCCCATCGAGGTCATTTTCGGACTATTTCGGGATAATTTTGGGACCCTTCCGGAATAATTTCTGTATTGTTTTCGCGATCTGCCGTGGATCCCCTCGGATTCATTTCGGAACTTTTTCGGGAGTAGGGACCCTGGATATTTTCTGGATGGTTTTTGAGATCCGTCCGGGAGCCCGTCAGGATCTTTTCGGAATTTTTTTCGGGACTATTTCGGGATCATTTTGGTACCCTTCTGGGATCATTTCTGTGTGGTTAACTGGATTAGTCTAGAATCGTGTCGTTGTCATTGCGGGTTTTTTGGGACTATTCCGGGAAATTTTGGAGACCCGGGGCATTTCTGGATGATTTTCGGGATCTGTCCGCGATAGCGTCGGGTCATTTCGTGGCTTTTTCTGGATAATTTCGTAATCATTTGGGACCCTATCAGGTTATCAGCTCATTTATTTCTTTTTTTCCTCAATTACAAACATAAAATGCATTAGACAGAAAAAATTTTTTAAACGGATAACTTGATAAGCAGGCTAACGTGAATAGCTCATATATTTCAATTTCTCCTTGTGGACGGGGCCGAATAAATGGAAGCGAATAAACGAATAAAAAGTTCGAATAAATATTATTGGAAATTACGAATACCTGGGGAATAAAAGAGTTTATTATTCGAATAGTCCCAACCCTTCTAATGAACTAAGTGTAACATATATATATATATATATATGTTCAGTTCCCTGAGAACTGCAATCTACACATAACGGAATAAGTTGTGGGAAACGCAACGTAAGAATAAATAAATCGTGGGAGTAATTTGTGTACATGCAAAGGCTTGTGGTGAGCATTTAGTCGGCCTTAAAATGAAATATAACAAGCTTCAAGTTACTAGGTGGCGTACGGCATAGCTGTCGTAGCGTGAGTCAGAATATATGTGTGTACAAATGAGTGAATTAGTGTGTAAAAGTCAATGAATCTCAGGCCATATCAAAACGAGCCAAAGTATATGTATGTAAAAATGTATGAATCTCAAGGCACGCTACACCACCCGCCTTTGAAAGAATGGTCATACATTGTTTGTGCACCAACCCTGTATGACCATTAACTTTGCATCTGTATATTTTGTTGTTTTGTTTATTCATTTGGCGTTCGCCAGTATTTTGTGGCATAATTGTAACTCGATTTCAAAGAAGTTTTATGTTCTTTTTGATATCTTTTACATGTGTTTTTTTTCGCTTTTTTTTTTCTTTTGTACACTGTATATATGAGTACTTAATAATGGAGTTTAGGAGTAAACTGGAATGCTTTTATTTATTCAAGTGTGTGCTATTGCAATCAGGTTCTCTGGTTAAACTATTTTGTTTATTTAAATTTATAGTAATTTAAGCCTATTTTTGTAAATCATTATTTTCTTATTTTCATTCATATTTTCTATATTATAGGGAACTAAAGTGTAATTATTTTTATTATCTATATTTTCTACTCTATAGGGAATTAAATTAAAATTACTTTTCCAATCAAAATTTTCTACTGTAAAGGGAATTAATGTAAAATTATTTTTCCTATTGATAATTTCTATTCTACAGGGAATTAATGTAAAATTATTTTTCCTCTTTATATTTTCTATTCTGCAGGGTTAAATTGAAAATCGATATGTTCTAGTTTATAGGGAGTAAATGTAAAAATATGTTTTCTATATATATTTCCTACTTTACGGCTTACATTGTTATGTAAAGTTATTTTTTCCTATCAATGTTTTCTAGTCTAAAGGGAATTTATGTAAAATTATTTTTCTTATCAAAGTTTTCTACTCAAAAGGGAATTAATGTAAGATTATTTTTCCTATCAATGCTTTCTACTTCAATTGTTATTTTCTAGTCTAAAGGATATTAATGTAAAATAATTTTTCTTATCAATGTTTTCTACTTCCCAAGGCAGTCCGTTCTATGTACCCTGCATCCTGCCACAAATTGTCATCCTCCCAGCAGCTCCTTGCAGCGGGACTGCTCCATATTCTCTTGCTCCGGGAAGTTATCGAATCCAATCCGGGTCCGTTTTCTAACCCCGGTAATGAGAAATGGTTTTGCTGCGTCTGCCGGAAAAGAATCTTTTTAGAACGCTCATACTCTTGTCAGTGTGTCTCGTGCAAGGGATGGTTGCATCGGACAGGTTGTTCTGGGCTAGATCCCAAAACCCGAATTCCACGTAACATTTATAATTCTTTTGTGGCTCCTTGCTGTTCACGCCCAAGGGCGTCCCGTCGTCTACGCCTTAGCGCCCCCCCCCTCCCACTACCTTCCAGCAGCCCCGCTGCTCAGCAAGCCACAACAACTATCCACTGCTGCTCGCGCTCCACGGCACCACCAACTCATTCGGCCGCTCCTACTCATAACTACAACCTCCGTAGTAGAGTCGGGAGCACTACCGCGCATCAGTCCCCACCCCCGTCTTCTCGCCTCCCTTTTCCGGCAGCAATCGGGTAGGTGATGGAAACAGACTCTTAGTTCCTACCTCCTTTTGCACCGTTTGCCAGCACAGAATATATATGTTTGCGACATCCGCCCAATGCAGCTCCTGCCTTGGATGGTGCCACTTTCCTAGATGTTCTGGTCTCCGCGACGGCAATGCTCGACGGGTTTCATAGCGCCATGTTGCCTGGCCGCAAACCGAAACACACCGGGTACCCAATGCTTACCCAAGGACGTCCCATCCCAGGGCCACAACAGCAGTTGCGCCCTAGCCTTTCACAACCCAGGCGTAGTCACGCGTCACTTACTCCCAGAATGACGACATCTCCTCCGTTGCACTTCAGAATTCTGCAGTTAAACTGTAATGGATTAACTGTGAAGATCACGGAGATAGTCGATTTCATGAAGCGGCGCAACATCTGCATTGCTGCGGTTCAAGAGACTAAACTCACAGCAATATCTGCTCTGCAGACTTGTCCTTATATTTTTTTATGTCCACAGAAAATATCGCGAGAGTGGATATGGAGGTGGCCTCGCGTTTATCATACACCAATATCTGTGCAATATCATTTATTTGATCCCGAAGTCGGCCGCAGGGACAGTGTCTTAAAACGTCAAGGCTTATCTGCCCGGTCAGGCGATGCAAACCTAGAAATTATCAACATCTACATCCCTCCTGCCACCTGATGCCCCAGTAGATACCGCCCTAATATCAGCGCCTTACTCACTGGCAATAATCGCATTATGTTAGGCGATTTCGATGCCCATCACGCTCTGTGGCATTCAAACTTGCAGGCAAATACAAGAAACGACGTTCTGCACAATAAACGGAGATCCCCCACATGTAGGAAGCTGTCACAGTTCGCCGGATATATCAGTCGTGAGCGCAGGACTTGTAAACGCCGTCACCGGGCAGCCGATGGTAACATTGGCATCCGACCACCTGCATATACTTATTTCGCTCGAGCGTACCGCCAACTTCATCGTTACAGAAAACCGCACTTTCATAAATTTTAAAAAAGGAAAGTAGGATGAATACAAATCCTTTACAGACAACCGCTTGGCTGCCCTCCCTGTCCCGACTAATGCTCGCCAAATGGAGCGTGCTTTCCGTAAGGTCATTGAATCCGCCTCGGCTCGCTTCATTCCCGCCGGTAGAACTCCCGAAATTCTGCCTCATTTTCCGGCTGAGGCCGCAAATTTAGCGAGAGAACGTGACCTTATAAGACAGCTCGATCCCGGCGACCCCCAAATAAAAGATATAAACCAACGCATCAAATTGCTTGTGGATGAACACAAGCGGGCGAAATGGGAGGAACACCTAAGCGGTTGTAAAGTCTCTATCTAAGCACAATGACAAAATTTCCATTGCCTTTGGCGATAAAGTGCTGTCGGATGCGAAAAAATGCGCGAGCGCTTTCTGCTGACAATATATAATGCATTCTACGGTCGACAAAGATAGACGGAGGGCCAACAGACACGCACATAAGCATAAATTCACCGCGTCCCCAATTAACATCACCCCCAAAGAGGTTGAGGATGCCATCGGTCATGCTAAACCATCCAAAGCAGTGGGCCTAGACGGCATAGCCATGCCGATGCTTAAAAGCCTAGGGAAAGAGGGTTTCAAATATTTAGCGCATGTCTTCAACCTGCCGCTTTCCACCTTCATAATTCCCGAAAAATTGAAAATGGCCAAGTTGGTCCCGCTACTAAAGCCTGGAAAACCAGCTAACATAGGAGAGTCATATCGCCCGATATCTCTCCTATCGCCAGTAGCCGGGACGTCTAAAGCCATTTTGCTCCCCTACTTCAAAGCAAATTTGCAACTATCCTTTCATCAGCATGTCTTCAGAAAACTCCACTGCACCACCACCGCGCTAAATGCCATTAGCGCCCAGATAAATTGCGGTTCCAAACCCCCAACATTCAACTCCAGTAATGATATGGTGCAACAAAATACAAAAATAAAAGAAAATTTCAAAATGGGCGTGGCTCCGCCCTTTTTCATTTAATTTGTCTAGGATACTTTCAACGCCATAAGTCGAACAAAAATTAGCCAATCCTTTTGAAATTTGGTAGGGGCATAGATTTTATGACATTAACTGTTTTCTGTGAAAATGGGCGAAATCGGTTGATGCCACGCCCAGTTTTTATACACAGGCGTCCGTCTGTCCTTCCGCATGGCCGTTAACACGATAACTTGGGCAAAAATCGACATATCTTTAATGAACTTAGTTCACGTGCTTACTTGAACTCACTTTATCTTGGTATGAAAAATGAACGAAATCCGACTATGACCACGCCCACTTTTTCGATATCGAAAATTACGAAAAATGAAAAAATGCCATAATTCTATACCAAATACGAAAAAAAGCATGAAACATGGTAAGGTAATTGGATTGTTTTATTGACGCGAAATATAACTTTAGAAAAAACTTTATAAAAAGGTTGTGACACCTACCATATTAAGTAGAAGAAAATGAAAAAGTTCTACAGGGCGAAATAAAAAACCCTTAAAATCTTGGCAGGTATTACATATATAAATAAATTAGCTGTATCCAACAGATGATGTTCTGGGTCACCCTGGTCCACATTTTGGTCGATATCTGGAAAACGCCTTCACACCACTCCCTTTTAAAACTCTCATTAATACCTTTAATTTGATACCCATATCGTACAAACTCATTCTAGAGTCACCCCTGGTCCACCTTTATGGCGATATCTCGAAAAGGCGTCCACCTATAGAACTAAGCCCCACGCCCTTTTAAAATACTCATTAACACCTTTCATTTGATACCCATATCGTAAAAATATATTCTAAAGTCACCCTTGGTCCACCTTTATGGCGATATCTCGAAAAGGCGAACACCTATAGAACGAAGGCCCACTCCCTTTTAAAATATTCATTAACACCTTCCTTTTGATATCCATATTG
The DNA here is from genome assembly GCF_040869045.1 of Eurosta solidaginis. Taxonomy (NCBI): domain Eukaryota; kingdom Metazoa; phylum Arthropoda; class Insecta; order Diptera; family Tephritidae; genus Eurosta; species Eurosta solidaginis. The sequence continues at coordinate 201,616,086 of NC_090324.1, forward strand.
TACAAACAAATTCTAGGGTCACCTCTGCTCCACCTTTATGGCGATATCTCAAAACGGCGTCCACATATGGAACTAAGGATTACTCCCTTTTAAAATACTCATAAACACCTTTCTTTTGATACCCATATTGTACAAACAAATTCTAGGGTTACCCCTGGTCCACCTTTATGGCGATATATCGAAACCGCGTCCACCTATGGAACTAAGGATTACTCCCTTTTAAAATACTCATTAGCACCTTTCATTTGATACCCATATCGTGCAAACGCGTTCTATAGTCACCCCTGGTCCACCTTTATGGCGATATCTCGAAAAGGCGACCACCTATACAACAACCACCACTCCCTTTTAAAACCCTTATTAATACCTTTAATTTGATACCCATATCGTACAAACATATTCTAGAGTCACCCCTGGTCCACCTTTAGGGCGATATTTCGAAACGGCGTCCACCTATAGAACTAAGGCCCACTCCCTTTTAAAATACTCATTAACACCTTTCGTTTGATGCCCATATTGTACAAACAAATTCTAGGGTCACCCCTGGTCCACCTTATGGCGATATCTCGAAACGGCGTCCACCTATGGAACTAAGGATTACTCCCTTTTAAAATACTCATTAACACCTTTTTTTTGATACCCATATTGTACAAACAAATTCTAGGGTCACCCCTGGTCCACCTTTGTGGCGATATCTCGAAATAGCGTCCACCTATGGAACTAAGGATTACTCCCTTTTAAAATACTCATTAACACCTTTCATTTGAAACCCATATCGTACAAACGCATTCTAGAGTCAACCCTGATCCACCTTTATGGCTATATCCCTAAATGGCATCCACCTATAGAACTATGGCCCACTCCCTCATAAAATACTCTTTAACGCCTTTCATTTGATACACATTCCAGGGTTTCCCTCGGTTCATTTTCCTACATGGTTATTTTCCCTTATGTTGTCACCATAGCTCTCAACTGAGTATGTAATGTTCGGTTACACCCGAACTTAACCTTCCTTACTTGTTGTCAATGCAGTTGTTAAACTACTTTCACTTATTCTAAGCAGAGCATCATCCGCAAACAGTTTTATGTTACAGTACTTTACAGCTTTAACAATATCATTAATATAAATCAAAAATAATAAAGGAGCCAATACAGAACCTTGCGGTAACCCTAATGGGACCGAAATTTCGTTCGATACTTCATCACCGATTACGGCTTTTTGTTTTCTGTCAGTCAAGTAATTTTGGAACCACTTTAATTCTATACCCTGAATTCCCATGACTTTCATTTTCTGGAGCAAAATGTCTCGGTCCACTGTTTCGAATGCCCTTTTCAGATCCAGGAAAACGCAAACAGTGCCTTTTTTGTTATTTAGATCTTCCTTCCAGTTAGAGATCACTATATTCAGTGCCGTTTCACATGAGTGTTTTCTTCTAAATCCCGATTGTTCACTTATTATTAATTTATTGTCTTCCAAGTAATTTTCTAACTTATTTTTTATAACTGTCTCTATAATTTTTTCGTCACATGGTAGTGTATTTATAGGTCGAATTTCCTCAGGTTTATACGTATTTTTTATTTTTTTTACTGGTATAATGGTCGACGTTTTCCATCTTTGTGGTACAATGCCTGTTTCCATGCTTTCATTTATAATTTTTGCATAAAAATAAGCTGTATACTCTATTGAATCTTTTACAACTCCTTCTGATAAAAGATTTTTGCCACCAATTTTGTTCTTGAATAGCCGAACTATTTTGACAATGTCATCTGCTACAACTTTATTAAATTTGAATGTCGAACTGCTATCAGATACGGTTAAATTTAAATCAAAATGTTCGATACTTTGGTTTATTTCTAAAACACTGTTTACGAAAAAGTTATTGAGCTCATTCGCAATTTCGATCTTTTCTTCGATTTGCTTATCTAATATTTGAATTTTGTTTATTTCTTGATGATCTTTTTTCAGGTTTAAGGTTTGCTTTAGATTTTTCCACATTTCTTTGCTATTATTTTTACTAATTAAGATTTTGTTTTCCATATATTTCGCCTTTTTCTTTTTGATAAGTTTTTTGTATCTTTTGTTTATTTCTTTATAATCGTCCCAATTTCCTGTTTTCCTAGACTCATTTAAAAGATTATATTTAACAATTTTTGTTGTTATATCGGCCTACTGATTTTAAGATCGCGGGTTCGAATCGAGCTCAAGGCCTAACAATAATTTTTTATCATTATTATTGTTATGATAAATTTTTTCTTAATTGAAAAAATTTTTAAATTAGAATAGAAGAAAGAAAAAATTTTAGACAACTGCCAAAGCTCGTTGTATAGATCCATTTCGGGAACTGCTAAATTCCTTCATCGGCAACGTTTAGGCGCCGCTGCTATAACCATTCAGCCACCACAGCGGTTTTTTGTTTGTCTTCATTAATCCTACTTCCATTCTGGTTCGTGCCAATTGATATTCACAACACTGCGACATCTGTTGCAGAATAGCTGTGAAAATTGGACTTGTTTGTTGGCAATGCTGCCATACTGTCATATTTTATTGACACTTTTTTCCCCGTGCTCTGGGATGTATTAACAATTTATTTAAAAGTTTTCCGGATCCGTCATGGCCATTTCGGGACTTTATTGGGACTACTTCGTTATCATTTTGAGACCCTTCCCGCATCATTTCTGGATAGTTTTCGGATCCGTCCGGGACACCGTCATTGTAATTTCGGGACTATTTCGGGATTATTTGGAGACCTCTCAGGAATCATTTCTGGATTATTTTCGAGATTTGTCTGGGATCCTGTCGGGACCATTTCGGGACTATTTTGGTATCATTTTGCGACCCTTCCGGGATCATTTAAGGACTGTTTGAAGCCGGTAGTTCAACACGCATGCCCTTTTAAACGGTTTCTTAAATTATGAGATTTTATGGCTATGGATTCGCTGCAAGTTATTCGTAATTAAAATTTGGTATGTTTTGTCTTTAATATCTAACACAGCTTTTTCGTTCTGTGAATTTTTGATTTTTTTAAATTAATCCTGTAACAAATTGTAATAACTATTATTGCAGTTCTTGTAATATTTTAACCAACTAAATACACGAAAATGCAACACTATTTTCATCTAAAAAAATCTCTTTGGTTTTAGCTGATTGTAGTTCCACTCCTTTGTTCTATGAATAGTAGTTCCTTCACCCCTGTCATATCAATTAATTTAACTTAAAAACAAAATGTATATTTTTTAATTCGAATAGTATATTCACGTGTATACTATTCACGTAAGCGTGACTTTTAGGTTACAGCTCATTTATTTATCTTTTTTTTTCTCTATTACAAAAATAAAATACATTGGACAAAAATAACTTTTAAACAGATATCTTGATAAGAAGGCTAACGTGAGTAGCCCAGATATTTTATTTTGTCCTTGCGCACGGGGCCGCGGGTAAAGGCTAGTATATATATTATAAATGGGAATGTTTGGATGTTTGGATGTCCAAACATGTTTTTTTTTTACCTCAATCACGCAAGAACGGCTGGACGAATTTGGATGAAATTTGGTACACATATAGCCAATAGTCTAGAAGGATATACTAGCTATATATTTTCAAAAGGGGGTCCCTGCCCCCTAGGAACAGTTATAATTTTATTATTATATTTTTTCGTCTTTGTGACTACACGGATTTTTGTGAAATTTGGGACACAGACAATAGTGTACTAGCGAAATTTTTTTCGAACATGGTGGGGGTCCCACGACCCCTTCGAACAATTACCTTTTAATAATTTCTACACATTACATCTTTACGTATACTGGCCTTCACCAATATTACAGACTCAATGGGTCAAATAAGTCGAGGGCTTGCGAAGTGTCTGTGACACCCTCCGCCCTCCTCCCCCCTTCTCACGCCTCTGGTGTAAAATCTATAAATTGTTATCAATCAATATAAATTTTCTCCTAAATCAATAGTTTTTGGTATCTGGCACATACAGATCGAGATCTAAACAATTTTGGAAAAGCGATCCTTCAATTGTTTTTACTAGCACGCTTTTATTAGCTTAAGCTGTATGTTTCTTTGTAACTCTTCATTCGCTTCAACGCGCATGCTGCCTTATTAACATGGTTTTATAATTAGCTTCACCTTATTTGTATTCTGGTTATGGTCATATCGAGACCCTTCCGGGATCATTTCTGAATGGTTTTCGGGATTCGTCAGGGATCCCGTCTAGGTGATTTCGGGACTTTTTCGGGATCATTTTAGGATCTTTCCGGGATCATTTCTGGATAGTTTTCGGGATCCCGTCGGGGTCATTGCGGAACTTTTTCTGGACTATGTCAGGGTCATTTCGAGACTCTTACGGGATCATTTTTAGATGGTTTTCGGGATCGCGTCAGGATCATTTCGGGACTTTTTCGGGACTATTTCTGCATCATTTGAGGATCCTCCCGGCACCACTTCTAGATGGTTTTCGGGATCCCGTCGGGGTAATTTCGGGACTTTTTCGGGATCATATGGGGCCCTTCCAGAATCATTTCTGGATGGTTTTCGGGATCCGTCCGGGATCCTGTCTGGGTAATTTCAGGACTTTCGGCATCATTTGGGGACGCTTCCAGAAACATTTCTGGATTGTTTCCGGGATCCGTCCGGGATCCCGTCAGGGTCTTTTATGGACTTTTTCGGGATGATTTGGGGTAATTTGGGGATCCTTCCATGATCATTACTGAATGGTTTTCGGGATCCATCCGGGATCCCGTCTAATTGATTTCGAGACTTTTTCGGGGTCTATTAGGACCCTTCCGGGATCATTTCAGGAAAGTTTTGGAATCCGCTCGGGATTCCGTCGGGGTAATTCCGGGACTTTTTCTGGACTATGTTAGGGTCATTTCGGGACCCTTACGGGATCATTTTTAGATCGTTTTCGGGATCCCGTCAGGGTCATTTCGGGACTTTTTCGGGACTATTTCGGAATCTTTTTGAGGATCCATCCGGCATCACTTCTAGAAGGTTTTCGCGATCCCTTCAGGGTCATTTCGGGACTTTTTCGGGATCATTTGGGGGCCCTTCCAGAATCATTTCTGAATGGTTTTTGGGATCCGTCCGGGATCCTGTCAGGGTAAGTTCGGGAATTTTTCGGGATCATTTAGGGACCCTTTCGGCATCACAAATGAAAAAAATGATTTAAATAAAAATGCGCTATTTCGTAAGGTTCCCGATTTTAGACAGTCTCGGTGAACTATTTAATAAGAACTAAACTCAAAAGTAAATTTACGTAGGTAAGTACATTTGGTTGAGTACATAGGTACCAGTAAAAGAGAATAGAGTACAATGAGTGAACTTAAGAATGCAAATAACTAAGTAGATATGTATATATATGTGAAGCTATTGAGTGACAGAATTCTGTTATATATTTAATTTTCTACAACTACTGGATGGTTTTCCAGATCCCGCCAGGGTCATTTCGGGACTTTTTCGGGATCATTTGGGGGACCTTCCGGAATCATTTCTGGATGGTTTCCGGGATCCCGGCAGGGTCATTTCGGGACTTTTTCGGAATCATTTGGTGACCCTACCGGAATCATTTCTGGATGGTTTCCGGGATCCCGTCGGGATCATTACGGTACTTTTTCGGGACTATTTTGGTATAATTTTGGGACCCTTCCGGGATCATGTAAGGTCCCTTCAAAACCGGTACTTCAGCAAACATGTCTTTTTAAATTATTAGTTTTTATGAAGCATGGATTTGCTGCAAATTATTCGTAATTAAAATTCGGTATGTTTTATCTTTAATATCTAACAAAGCTTTGCCGTTCTATTTTTTAATTTTTTTGACTTTTTAAATTATTAGTTTTTATGAAGCATGGATTTGCTGCAAATTATTCGTAATTAAAATTCGGTATGTTTTATCTTTAATATCTAACAAAGCTTTGCCGTTCTATTTTTTAATTTTTTTAAATGATTCCTGTAACGAACTGTTATAACTATAATTGCACTTTTTGTAATATTTTAACCAACTAAATACCCGAAAATGCAACACTATTTTCATCTAAAAAATTATCTTTGGTTTTAGGTGATTGTAGTTTCACACCTTTGATCTATGAATAGTAATTCCTTCACCCCTGTCATATCAATTAATTTAACTTAAAAACAAAATGTATTTTTTTTAATTCGAAATATACTATTCACGTGTATACTATTCACGTAAGCGTGCCTTTTCGGTTATCAGCTCATTTTTTTTTCTATTACAAAAATAAAATACATTAGACAAAAACAATTTTTAAACAGACAACTTGAAAAGCAGGCTAACGTGAATAGCCCATATATTTTATTTTCTCCTTGCGCACGGGGCCGCGGGTAAAGGCTAGTATATATATTATAAATGGGAATGTTTGGATGTTCACGTTTTTTTTTTTTTTTTTTTGCCTCAATCACGAAAGAACGGCTGGGCGGATTTGGATGAAATTTGGTACACATATAGCCAATAGTCGAGAAGGATCTACTAGCTACATATTTTTCAAAAGGGAGGTCCCTGCCCCCTAGGAACAGTTATAATTTAATTATTATATTTTTTCGTCTTTGTGACTGAATCACGCCAGAATGGCTACACGGATTTTTGTGAAATTTGGGACACATACAATAGCCTACTAGCGAACTTTTTTTTCGAACAATTGCCTTTTAATAATTTCTACACATTACAACTTTGCGTATACTGACCTTCACCAATATTACAGACTCAATGGGTCAAATGAGTCGAGCGCTTACAAAGTGGCAGTGACACCCGCAGCCCCCCCCCCCCCCCTTCTCAAGCCACTGGTGTAAAATCTATAAATTGTTATCAATCAATATAAATTTTCTCCTAAATCAATAGTTTATGGTATCTGGCACATACAGATCGAGATCTAAACAATTTTGGAAAAGCGATCCTTCAATTGTTTTTACTAGCACGCTTTTATTAGCTTAAGCTGTATGTTTCTTTGTAACTCTTCATTCGCTCCAACGCGCATGCTGCCTTATTAACATGGTTTTATAATTAGCTTCAATTTATTTGTAATCCCGTTATGGTCATATCGAGACCCTTCCGGGATCATTTCTGGATGGTTTTCGGGATTCGTCAGGGATCCCGTCGGGGTCATTGCATGACTTTTTCGGGATCATTTGGGGTACCTTCCGCTATGGACTATGTCAGGGTCATTTCGGGATCCTTACGGGATCAGTTCTAGATGGTTTGCGGAATCCCATCAGGGTAATTTCGGGACTTTTCGGGATCATTTGTGGACCCTTCCGACATCATTTCTGGATGGTTTTCGGGATCTGTCAGGGTCATTTCGGGATCATTTGCGGACCCTTTCGGCATCAATTTTGGATGGTTTCCGAGATCCGTCCGGGATACCGTCAGGGTCATTTCGGAACTTTTTCGGGATCATTTGTGAACCCTTCCAGCATCATTTCTGGATCGTTTTCGGGATCCGTCCGCGATCCTCTCTGAGTAATTTCGGGAATTTTTCTGAACTATTTCGTGATCATTTGCGGACCCTTCAGACTTAAATTCTGGATGGTTTTCGGGATCCGTCCGGGATACTGTCTCGGTGATTTCGGGCCTTTTTCGTGTTCATTTTGGGATCCCTCCGGGATCATTTCCGTACAGTTTCCGGGATCCCGTCAGTTTCATTTCGGCACTTTTTCGGGATCATTTTCCGACCCTCCTGGAATCATTTCTGGGTGGTTTCCGGGATCCATCGGCATCATTTCTGCATGGTTTTCCGGATCAGCTCGGGATCCCGTAAGGGTCATTTCAAGATTATTTGGGGATCATTTAAGGAACCTTCAGATATCAATTCTGGATGGTTTTCGAGATCCGTCCGGGATCCCGTCTAGGTGATTTCGGGACTTTTTCGGGATCATTTTAGGACCTTTACGGGATCATTTCTGGATAGTTTTCGGGAACCGCTCGGGATCCCGTCGGGGTCATTGCGGAACTTTTTCTGGACTATGTCACGGTCATTTCGAGACTCTTACGGGATCATTTTTAGATGGTTTTCGGGATCCCGTCAGGGTCATTTCGGGACTTTTTCGGGACTATTTCTGAATCATTTGAGGATCCTCCCGGCATCACTTCTAGATGGTTTTCGGGATCCCGTCAGGGTCATTTCGGAACTTTTTCGGTACTATTTCTGCATCATATGAGGATCCTCCCGGCACTATAATTGCACTTTTTTTTACCCAATTAAATACCCGAAAATGCAACACTATTTTCATCTAAAAAATTCTCTTTGGTTTTAGCTGATTGCAGTTTCACTCCTTTGTTCTATGAATAGTAATTCCTTCACCCCTGTCATATCAATTAATTTAACTTAAAAACAAAATGTATATTTTTTAATTCGAATAGTATATTCACGTGTATACTATTCACGTAAACGTGACTTTTAGGTTATCAGCTCATTTATTTTTTTTTTCTCTATTACAAAAATAAAATACATTGGACAAAAATAATTTTTAAACAGATAACTTGATAAGTAGGCTAACGTGAATAGCCCATATATTTTATTTTGTCCTTGCGCACGGGGCCGCGAGTAAAGGCTGGTATATATATTATAAATGGGAAAGTTTGGATGTTTGGATGTCCAGACGTTTTTTTTTTTTTGCCTCAATAACGCAAGAACGGCTGGACGGATTTGGATGAAATTTGGTACACATATAGTCAATAGTCTAGAAGGATATACTAGCTATATATTTTTCAAAAGGGGGTCCCTGCCCCCTAGGAACAGTTATAATTTCATTATTATATTTTGTCGTCTTTGTGACTGAATAACGCCAGAATGGCTACACGGATTTTTGTGAAATTTGGGACACAGACAATAGTCTACAAGCGAAATTTTTTTCTAACATGGTGGGGGTCCCACGACCCCTTCGAACAATTACCTTTTAATAATTTCTACACATTACGTCTTTACGTATACTGGCCTTCACCAATATTACAGACTCAATGGGTCAAATAAGTCGAGGGCTTGCAAAGTGTCAGTGACACCCTCCGCCCTCCACCCCCCTTCTCACGCCTCTGGTGTAAAATCTATAAATTGTTATCAATCAATATAAATTTTCTCCTAAATCAATAGTTTTTCGTATCTGGCACATACAGATCGAGATCTAAACAATTTTGGAAAAGCGATCCTTCAATTGTTTTTCCTAGCACGCTTTTATTAGCTTAAGCTGTATGTTTCTTTGTAACTCTTCATTCGCTCCAACGCGCATGCTGCCTTATTAACATGGTTTTATAATTAGCTTCACCTTATTTGTAATCCCGTTAGGGTCATATCGAGACCCTTCCGGGATCATTTCTGGATGGTTTTCGGGATTCGTCAGGGATCCCGTCGGGGTCATTGCATGACTTTTTCGGGATCATTTGGGGTACATTACGCTCTGGACTATGTCAGGGTCATTTCGGGATCCTTACGGGATCAGTTCTAGATGGCTTGCGGAATCCCATCAGGGTAATTTCGGGACTTTTCGGGATCTTTTGTGGACCCTTCCGACATCATTTCTGGATGGTTTTCGGGATCTGTCAGGGTCATTTCGGGATCATTTGCGGACCCTTTCGGCATCATTTTTGGATGGCTTCCGAGATCCGTCCGGGATCCCGTCAGGTTAATTTCGGAACTTTTTCGGGATCATTTGTGAACCCTTCCAGCATCATTTCTAGATCGTTTTCGGGATCCGTCCGCGATCCTCTCTGAGTAATTTCGGGAATTTTTCTGAACTATTTCGTGATCATTTGCGGACCCTACAGACTTAAATTCTGGATGGTTTTCGGGATCCGTTCGGGATACTGTCTCGGTGATTTCGGGCCTTTTTCGTGTTCATTTTGGGATCCCTCCGGGATCATTTCCGTACAGTTTCCGGGATCCCGTCAGTTTCATTTCGGCACTTTTTCGGGATCATTTTCCGACCCTCCCGGAATCATTTCTGGGTGGTTTCCGGGATCCATCGGCATCACTTCTGCATGGTGTTCCGGATCAGCCCGGGATCCCGTCAGGGTCATTTCAAGATTATTTGGGGATCATTTAAGGAACCTTCAGAGATCAATTCTGGATGGTTTTCGAGATCCGTCCGGGATCCCGTCTAGGTGATTTCGGGACTTTTTCGGGATCATTTTAGGACCTTTCCGGGATCATTTCTGGATAGTTTTCGGGATCCGCTCGGGATCCCGTCGGGGTCATTGCGGAACTTTTTCTGGACTATGTCAGGGTCATTTCGAGACTCTTACGGGATCATTTTTAGATGGTTTTCGGGATCCCGTCAGGGTCATTTCGGGACTTTTTCGGGACTATTTCTGAATCATTTGAGGATCCTCCCGGCATCACTTCTAGATGGTTTTCGGGATCGCTTCAGGGTCATTTCGGGACTTTTTCGGGACTATTTCTGCATCATTTGAGGATCCTCCCGGCATCACTTCTAGATGGTTTTCGGGATCCCGTCGGGGTCATTTCGGGACTTTTTCGGGATCACTTGGCGCCCTTCCAGAATCATTTCTGGATGGTTTTCGGGATCCGTCCGGGATCCTGTCAGGGTCATTTCGGGAATTTTTCGGGATCATTTAGGGACCCTTTCGGCATCACTACTGAAAAATATGATTTAAATAAAAACGCGCTATTTCGTAAGGTTCCCGATTTTAGACAGTCTCGGTGAACTATTTAATAAGAACTAAACTCAAAAGTAAATTTACGTAGGTAAGTACATTTGGTTGAGTACATAGGTACCAGTAAAAGAGAATAGAGTACAATGAGTGAACTTAAGAATGCAAATAACTAAGTTACTTACTTCTTACTTACTTAATTGGCGTTTAACCGTCTAAACGGTTATGGCCGTCCAACAAGGAGCGCCAGTCGCTCCTTCGCTCCGCCAACCGGCGCCAATTGGTCACACCAAGGGAGTTTAAATCGTTTTCCACCTGGTCCTTCCAACGGAGTGGGGGCCACCCTCTACCTCTGCTTCCATAGGCGGGTTCCGATAGAAACACTTTCTTGGCCGGAGCATCATCTTTCATTCGCATAACATGGCCTAGCCAGCGCAGCCGCTGTGTTTTAATTCGCTGGACTATGTTGATGGCTGCGTATAGCTCGTACAGCTCATCATTAAATCTTCTTCGGTACTCGCCATCGCCAACGCGTAGAGGTCCATAAATCTTTCGAAGAACTTTTCTCTCGAACACTCCCAAAGCCGCTTCATCTGCTGTTGTCATGGTCCATGCTTCTGCCCCATATAGTATAATAATAACTAAGTAGATATATATATATACATATATGTCAAGCTATTGAGTGACAGAATTCTGTTATATATTTAATTTTCTACAACTACTGAATGGTTTTCCAGATCCCGTCAGGGTCATTTCGGGACTTTTTCGGGATCATTTGGGGGACCTTCCGGAATAATTTCTGGATGGTTTCCGGAATCCCGATAGGGTAATTTCGGGACTTTTTCGGAATCATTTGGTGACCCTCCCGGAATCATTTCTGGATGGTTTCCGGGATCCCGTCAGGGTAATTTCGGCAATCTTTCGGGATCATTTGGGGCCCTTACAGAATCATTTCTGTGTCCGTCTGGGATCCAGTCTGGGTAATTTCATGACTTTTTCTGGATTATTTTGGGATCATTGGGGGACCCATCCGGGATCATTTCTGTATGCTTTTCGGGATCCCGTCGGGATCATTACGGTACTTTTTCGGGACTATTTTGGTATAATCTTGGGACCCTTCCGGGATCATGTAAGGTCCCTTCGAAACCGGTACTTCAGCAAACATGACTTTTTAAATTATTAGTTTTTATGGAGCATGGATTTGCAAATTATTCGTAATTAAAATTCGGTATGTTTTATCTTTAATATCTAACAAAGCTTTTTCGTTCTATTTTTAATTTTTTTAAATGAATCCTGTAACGAACTGTTATAACTATAATTGCACTTTTTGTAATATTTTAACCAACTAAATACCCGAAAATGCAACACTATTTTCATCTAAAAAATTCTCTTTGGTTTTAGCTGATTGTAGTTTCACTCCTTTGTTCTATGAATAGTAATTCCTTCACCCCTGTCATATAAATTAAAAAAAAATAAATGTAAGGCGCGATAACCTCCGAAGAGATCTAAGGCCGAGCTTCTCTTCCAATTTGCGTCGTGCTCCTCTTGATTTTTCCCTACAAATTGGCCGGATGGGACCTACATGTTTTATGCCGACTCCGGACGGCGTCTGCAAGGCAGATGAGTTTTCACTGAGAGCTTTTCATGGCAGAAATACAATCGGAGCGCTTGCCAGACACTGCCGAGGGGCGACCCCGCTTAGAAAAATTTTCTTCTAATTGAAAAATCTTATTTCTAAAATTTTGATGTTGCTTTGCCCGGGAGTTGAACCCAGGGCATACGGTGTGATAGGCGGAGCACGCTACCATCACACCACGGTGGCCGCTTAACTTAACTTAAAAACAAAATGTATTTTTTTTTAATTCGAAATATACTACTCACGTGTACACTATTCACGTAAGCGTGCCTTTTAGTTTATCAGCTCATTTTTTTTTTCTCTATTACAAAAATTAGACAAAAATAATTTTTAAACAGACAACGTGATAAGCAGGCCAGCGTGAATAGCCCATATATTTTATTTTCTCCTTGCGCACGGGGCCGCGGGTAAAGGCTAGTATCTAATCTTATATATGTATATTGTAACGAATTTACTTGCAAATCCTCTTATTTGCAATCCTCTGCTGAGTTCGTATCACTAAACTGTTGAATAAATAACTCCCATATTGAATAATGGAAAAATGGCCTTTATTAAAGTACTTCCCAATAACACTTATACTTTGCTACTCGCTGGCTTAATAACCAAACTGATTGATAACTCAAATGAAACTCTACTATTGGCCGCCAGATCGCGTGCTTAATCAATAACTGATTGATTGCTCAACTCAAACTGAATTACTTTTTACTCGCTTGTGCCGCTTTTATAGTTTACGCTGCATACATCTAGGCTCTTCTATTTCCAGAACTTACCAACTATTTCGAGTGTTTATAGTTCTCATATAGTTTCTACTTGTTTAAAATTGTCTACTTTTCAGCGTCTCTCAGATGTATGTGAGTTTGTAGTTTAGAGTCTCTCGCACACACATAGGCGTATAAGTAAATGCATCTGTGTGTGACATCTCTCGGCTGCCTTATATATGTATATACATGATTTGATTATTGACGTAAACACCGCTTAGCATGGCCTTAGCATCGCCTTAGTGATGGTATAGCTTAGTGATGCTAATATCCGTGACAATATTATAAATGGGAAAGTTTGGATGTTTGTCCAGACGTTTGTTTTTGTGACTCAATCACGCAAGAACGGCTGGACGGATTTGGATGAAATTTGGCACACATATAGCCAATAGCCTAGAAGGATATACTAGCTATATTTTTTTGAAAAGGGGGGAAGTCCCCGCCCCCTATGAACAGTTATATTTTATTTTTGTATTTTTTCGTCTGTATGACTGAATCACGCCAGAACGGCTACACGGATGTTGATGAAATTTGGGACAGAGATAATAGTCTACTGGCGAAATTTTTTTCGAACATGGAAGAGGGGTTCCACGACCCCTTCGAATAATTACTTTTTAACAATTTTTACACATTATAACTTTACGTAAACTGACCTTCACCAATATTACAAACTCAGTGGATGAAATAAGTCGAGGGCTTACAAAGTGAGTACTGATACACCCCGACCCTTGGGACCCTTGCGGGATCAATTTTGTATAGTTTTCGGGATCCGTCCGGGATCCCGTCGGGGTTATTTTGGGACATTTTCAGGACTATTCCGGGATCATTTCGGGACTATTTCGCGATTATTTGGGGACCCTTCCGGCATCATTTCTGGATTGTTTTCGGGATCCGGGATCCCGTCAGGGTCATTTAGGAATCCGTTCGAGATCCCGTCAGAGTCATTAAGGGACTATTAGGGGATCTTTTGAGGACCTTTCCGGCATCATTTCTGGATAGTTTTCGGAATCCGCCCGGGATCCCGTCGGGGTCATTTCAGAAATTTTTCGGGACTAATACGGGATCATTTTGGGACCCTTCCGGATTCATTTCTGTATGGTTTTCGCGATACGTCGTGGATCCCCTCGGGGTCATTTCGGAACTTTGCTGGACTATGGCGGGATAATTTAGGGACCCTTCCTGGATATTTTCTGGATGGTTTTTGAGAACCGCCCGGGAGCCCTTCAGGGTCATTTCGGAACTTTTTCGGGACTATTTCGGGATCATTTTGGTACCCTTCAGGCATCATTTCTTTGTGGTTCTATGGATAAGTCTAGAATCATATCGTTGTCATTTCGGGTTTTTTGGGACTATTCCGGGAACTCGTGGAGACCCATCTGTGGCATTTCTAGATGGTTTTCGGGATCTGTCCGCGATAGCGTCGGGCAATTTCGTGGATTTTTCTGGATAATTTCGGGATCATTTGGGGATCCTATCAGGTTATCAGCTCATTTAGTTCTTTGTTTTGCTCAATTACAAAAATAAAATGCATTAGACAGAAATTTTTTTTAAACAGATAACTTGATAAGCAGGCTAACGTGAATAGCCCATATATTTTATATTCTCCTTGCGTACGGGGCCGCGGGTAAAGGATAGTATATATTATAAATGGGAAAATTTGGATGCTTGGATGTCCAGACGTTTGTTTTTGTACCTCAGTCACGCAAGAACGGCTGGACGGATTTGGATGAAATTTGGCACACATATAGCCAATAGTCTAGAAGGATCTATTAGCTATATGTTTTTCAAAAGGAGGAGGTCCCCTAAGAACATTTATAATTTAATTATTATATTTTTTCGTCTTTGTGACCGAATCACGCTAGAACGGCTACATGGATTTTTATTAAATTTTGGGACACAGACAATAGTCTACTATCCAAATTTTTTTCGAACATGGAAAGGGGGGTGGGGGTCCCACGAACTCTTAGAATAATTACTTTTTAATAATTTGTACACATTATAACTTTACTTATACTGGCCTTCACCAATATTACAGACCCAATGGGTCAAATAAGTCGAGGGCTTACAAAGTGAACAGTGACACCCTCCGCTCCCACTCGAGCCCACCGTCCTTCTCTCCCTTCTGGTGTAAGCTCTATAAATTGTTATAACTCAATATAAACTTTCTTCTAAATCAATAGTTTTTGGTATCTGGCACATACAGATCGAGATCTAAACAATTTTGGAAAAACGATTAGTAGTCCTCTCCTTCTCCTCCCGCCATCCGCCCTCCATCAGTTGTTTTTATTAGCACGCTTTTGTTAGCTTTACCTGTATGTTTCTTTGTAACTCTTCATTCGCTCCGACGCGCCTGCTGCCTTATTAACATGGTTTTATAATTAGCTTCACCTTATTTGTCATCCTCTTATGGTCATATCGAGACCCTTCCGGGATCATTTCTGAATTGTTTTTGTGATCCGTCCGGGATCCCGTCGGGGTTATTTTGGGACATTTTCGGGACTATTCCGGGATCATTTGGGGACTATTTCGCGTTCATTTGGGGACCCTTCCGGCATCATTTCTGGATCCGTCCGGGATCCCGTCAGGACCATTTCGGGACTATTTGGGGATCATTTGAGGACCTTTCCGGCATTATTTCTGGATAGGTTTCGGGAACCCGACGCGGTAATTTCCGTACTGTTTAGGGATCATTTTGGGGTACCTACCAGCATAATTTCTGGATGGTTTTCGGTATCCGTCCGGGATCCCGTCGGGCTCATTTCAGGACTTTTTTGGGATCATTTGGGATCCCTCCGGCATCATTTCTGGATGGTTTTCGGGATCCGTCCGGGATCCCATCAGGGTCTTTTCGGGACTATTAGGGCATCATTCGAGGACCTTTCCGGCATTATTTCTGGATAGTTTCCGGGATCCGTCGGGGGTCCCGTCAGGGTCATTTCGGGACTTTTAGGGGATCATTTGAGGACCTTTCCGGCATTATTTATGGATAGTTTTCGGGATCCGCCCGGGATCCCGACGCGGTAATTTCGGGAATGTTTAGGGAACATTTTGGGGTACCTACCGGCATAATTTCTGGATGGTTTTCGGTATCCGTCCGGGATCCCGTCCCGGTCATTTAAGGATTTTTTTGGGATCATTTGGTGCCCCCTCCGGCATCATTTCTGGATGGTTTTCGGTATCCATCCGGGATCCCGTCGGGCTCATTTCAGGACTTTTTTGGGATCATTTGGGGTTCCCTCCGGCATCATTTCTGGATGGTTTTCGGAATCCGTC
The DNA here is from genome assembly GCF_040869045.1 of Eurosta solidaginis. Classification (NCBI taxonomy): domain Eukaryota; kingdom Metazoa; phylum Arthropoda; class Insecta; order Diptera; family Tephritidae; genus Eurosta; species Eurosta solidaginis. The sequence goes on from NC_090324.1 coordinate 201,632,369, forward strand.
CGGGATCCCGTCAGGGTCTTTTCGGGACTATTAGGGGATCATTTGAGGACCTTTCCGGCATTATTTCTGTTTAGTTTTCGGGATCCGCTCGGGATCCCGACGCGGTAATTTCTGGAATGTTTAGGGACCATTTTGGGGTACCTACCGGCTAGAGATATACGCCGCCGATAAACGCCGCCGCCGCCGCCGATTAATGTCGTTTTTCGCACGCCGCCGTCGAATTTCAAAAATATCGGCGCGGCGGCGGCTGCGGCGGCGTTCGGCGCGGTACTATATTTTCTACTCGTTTAAGACTGTTTAGGCCATTTATTGTTCAAGTCGGAAATTGGTCGGATATGGTCGAAAGTGGTATCAACTGTCAGTTATAAGAAACTAATTGCGAAATTTGACTCTTTCTAACTGTTCAAAAGTTTAAAAAAAAAACAGGCGTTTTCGATGTCAGTATAACACGGACTTTGCATCACCCAATTCACCAAGTTATTAAAACAAAACACTAAACGAAACGTTATATAATACATTTATATAATCACTTTGCATATTTTTCTCAAAAAAAAAAAATTACCCAAGGCGTTTCAAATTGTTTTCAAGTGGTTAAAAAAAGCAAAAAAAGTGCCGATTTTTTTTAAATTTTATATTGCGAATAAGCGAAATCAGTGACGCAAAATCCTTTAGTAGGTTCTAGAGGCATAAACACTCCTTTGAAATGTTTTTTACCTCATACTTAAGTTGAGAATAAGTATATGTACGTATGAGAAGGGTTTGAAAAATCACTTGGGCTTACACTCAAACATCTGTTGTTTATTTGCGAAGCTATACAATAGCGTCTGAAATGTTAATTTTAATTTAAACACTTCATCCTTCAACACCCAAGTCTCCCGGTTTGACATAAAGTTGGCGGCCCTATTCAAAACTATTCCCTTGGATTTAATTACATTGATTATAGCCTATCAACCAAGTTTAAATATCACCTACACGTTACGGCTCCTTTTACAAATGTGAATACGTAGGCACATATATGTATTTACCAGGTGAGGCTTTGTCCTTCGCAAGAACACTCAAAGTGGTGAAGCAAAAGCTTTCCCAAGGCAGTGGAAAAAATGACCGTGTGTGCTACTACCCTAACGAAGTGGACAGTAACTAGTCTGAAAACTGAAGCTACGCAGTCATCCATAATGAGCTCTTATATCATTAGGCCGGAAAACAGCAGTAAACATCATTCAACTTAAAATCGGTCGACTTTCATTCTAAAATATCGTTTTGATTTAACGAAGACTATTGAAATCAATGATGTGAACACAAACGTCTACAAACTCTGGTCTACATTTTAAAAATTTTATCCAGGGTCCTTGTAAAATTTTAATTATATAGATGCGCCGAGGATTACACGATTCTCACCCATTACGCAATGACGGCATCCTTGGCCGAACTCCCTTACGTTTCAATTTGTTTCTCTGATGTAGTTCGGCAAAAGCATCCGTTGGAAAGTCTTCGCAGCTACACCTAGAGCTTCTAGGGAAATGACGTCGACGAAGGTATGAGTTCGAATTCGCAGTCCTATAGCTTCTGTGCTGGCATATGGTGTGAGGGTCAGAAGGCCTGGTAGCGACTGGTGGTCAGGATTGCTACTGTTCGCACATCGGGAATTGTAGCTCTTAAAAACAGCAGAAAAAACTGGAGGCGCCCTGTGCCACGAGTTTCATGAGTATTAATAGACCATTAATAGCAACCGTAAGTCAACTTTGTACGTGGCCGCCAAGGAGCCACAAACGATTTAAAGAATTTGTGTTCGCGACGATTATTAGGAGTTAACCCTACGTGAAACTACGCTTTTCACGGGATATGCAGACAATAGTGTGGCTATTTTATGTATCTCTATTTCTTTTCAGCAGCTGCAGTACCAATTCCAAAGACCGGGGCTAGGTTCGAAGCCTCTCTGGAGCAAGTGAACGAGGGGCAATCTCTCCGCAAGGAGCTACACCTGAAAATGTTTGAACAGTCTGCGGGATCTTGAGGCAAAAACCTCGGATCTTTCCGAAATGGCCAACACGTTGATTTCCTTAAATACATACAAGCAAACCCTTTCATAAATACTATTATTTTAAATCGAAAAATCAAGCTTTTTAAAGAAAGAACACCGGCGTACACCGGCGCGCCGCACACGCCGCCGCCGCCGATTAAGTGATCGGCGTAAACCTCTACTACCGGCATCATTTCTGGATGGTTTTCGGGATCCGTCCGGGATCCCGTGGGGACCATTTCGGGGTTATTTCCCGATTATTTGGGTACCCTCCGGCATCATTTCTGGGTGGGTTTCGGGATCCGTCCGGAATCCCGCGTGGTATTTTCGGGATCATTTGCGTACCTTTGAGAGATAAATTCTTGATGGTTTCCGGGATCATTACGGGACTTTTTCGGGGTCATTTTGGGTCCCTTCCGGCATCATTTCTGGATGGTTTTCGGGATCCGTCTGGGATACCGACGGGGTAATATCGGGACTGTTTAGGGATCATTTTGGGGTACCTATCGGCATTACTTCTGTATGGTTTTCGGTATCCGTCCGGGATCCCGTCGGTGTCATTTCAGGAATTTTTTGGGATAATTTGGGGTCCCTTCCGGCATCATTTCTGGATGGTTTTCGGGATCCGTCCGGGATACCGTCGGGGTCATTTAAGCACTTTTTTGGGATAATTTGGGGTCCCTTCCGGTGTCATTTCTGGATGGTTTTCGGGATCCGTCCGGGATCCCGTCGGGGTCATTTCGAGACTTTTTTTCAACTAATACCGGATCATTTGGGGACCCCTTCAGCATCATTTCTGGATGGTTTTCGGGATCCGTCCGTGATCCCGTCGGGGTAATTTCGGGACTATTTCGGGATAATTTGGGGTATTTTCCGGCATCATTTCTAGATGGTTTTCTGGATCCTTCCGGGATCCCGTCGGGGTCATTTCGGGACTTTTTCTCGACTAATACGGGATCATTTGGGGACCCTTTCGGCATCATTTCTGGATGGTTTTCGAGATCCGTCCGGGATCCCGTCAGGTTCATATCGGGACTATTAGGGGATCATTTTGGGACCTTTCCGGCATCATTTCTGGATAGTTTTCGGGATCCGTCTGGGATCCCGTCAGGGTCATTTCGGGACTATTAGGGGATCATTTTGAGACCTTTCCGGCATCATTTCTGGATAGTTTTGGGGATCCATCCGGGATCCCGTCAGGGTCATTTCGGGACTATCTCGGATCATTTGGGGTACCTTCCGGCATCATTTCTAGATGGTTTTCGGGATCCATCCGGGATCCCGTCGGCGTCATTTCGGGACTTTTTCTCTACCGATACGGTATCATTTGAGGACCCTTTCGGCATCATCTCTGGATCCGTTCGGAATCCCGTCAGGGTCATTGCGGGATTAGTAGGGGATAATTTGAGGGCGTTTTGGCATAATTTCTGGATGGTTTTTGGGATCCGTACGGGATCTCGTCAGGGTAACTTCTGGAATTTTCCGAGACTTTTTTGGGATCATTTTGGGACCCTCCCACGGTCATTTCTGGATGGATTTCGAGATCGTTTCGGGATCCCGTCAGGGTCATTTATGGATCCGTTCGAGATCTCGTCAGGTTCATTTCGGGACTTCTTCCTGATTATTTCGTGATCATTTCTGGATGGTTTTCGGGATCCCGTCGTGGTCATTTCGGGAATTTTTTGGGGCTAATAAGGGATCATCTGGGGATCCTTTAGGGGTTATTTCCTGGCTTTCTCTGTATTATTTCAGGATCATTTGGGAACCCTTCCGGCATCATTTCTCGATGGTTTGCCGGATCCATCAGGGTCATTTCGGGGCCATTTTGGAATCTTTTGGGGACCCTTCCGAGATCATTTCTGGATCTGTCGCAGGAGTCATTTCGGGATTTTTTTGTTACTTTTTCGACATAGTTTTGGGACCCTTCCGGGATCATTTCCGGATCCGTATGGGATCCCATCGAGGTCATTTCCGGACTATTTCGGGATCATTTTGGGACCCTTCCGGAATAATTTCTGTAGGGTTTTCGCGATCTGTCGTGGATTCCCTCGGAGTCATTTCGGAACTTTTTCGGGATTAGGGAACCTGGATATTTTCTGGATGGTTTTTGAGATCCGTCCGGGAGCCCGTCAGGATCTTTTCGGAATTTTTTTCGGGACTATTTCGGGATCATTTTGGTACCCTTCTGGGATCATTTCTGTGTGGTTAACTGGATAAGTCTAGAATCGCGTCGTTGTCATTTCGGGTTTTTTTGGGACTATTCCGAGAAATTTTGGAGACCCGGGGCATTTTTGGATGATTTTCGGGATCCGTCCGCGATAGCGTCGGGTCATTTCGTGGCTTTCTCTGGATAATTTCGGGATCATTTGGGGACCCTAACAGGTTATCAGCTCATTTAGTTCTTTTTTTCCTCAATTACAAACATAAAATGCATTAGACAGAAACAAATTTTTTAAACGGATAACTTGATAAGCAGGCTAACGTGAATAGCTCATATATTTCAATTTCTCCTTGTGGACGGGGCCGCGGGTAAAGGCTAGTAACTAAATAAATGAATATCAACAAAGCAACCCCAAACAAACAAAAATATATGCACATATGCATCTATACACGCATAAATATATGTATGTATACATACATGTGCATGCTCATACGTACAAGCGATCAGCGTAATATAAACAAAATTTTTTTTAATTTACTATTGGAACTATTCGAATAGTACTACTATTCTAGTAGTACGCACTATTCGAACAATAAGGAAAGGAATTCGAATAAATGGAAGCGAATAAACGAATAAAAAGTTCGAATAAATATTATTCGAAATTACGAATACCTGGGGAATAAAAGAGTTTATTATTCGAATAGTCCCAACCCTTCTTATGAACTAAGTGTAACACATATATATATATATATATATATATATATATATGCTCAGTTCCCTGAGAACTGCAATCTAAACATAACGGAATAAGTTGTGGGAAACGCGACGTAAGAATAAATAAATCGTGGGAGTAATTTGTGTACATGCAAAGGCTTGTGGTGAGCATTTAGTCGGCCTTAAAATGAAATATAACAAGCTTAAAGTTACTAGGTGGCGTACGGCATAGCTGTCGTAGCGTGAGTTAGAATATATGTGTGTACAAATGAGTGAATTAGTGTGTAAAAGTCAATGAATCTCAGGCCATATCAAAACGAGCCAAAATATATGTATGTAAAAATATATGAATCTCAAGGCACGCTACACCACCCGCCTTTGAAAGAATACATTGTTTGTGCACCAACCCTGTATGACCATTAACTTTTGCATCTGTATATTTTGTTGTTTTGTTTATTCGTTTGGCGTTTGCCAGTATTTTGTGGCATAATTGTAACTCGATGTCAAAGAAGTTTTATGTTTTTTTAATATCTTTTATATGTATTTTTTTTTTTTTATTTGTTTTTTTTTCTTTTGTACACTGTATGTATGAGTACTTAATAATGGAGTTTATGAGTAAAGTGCAATGCTTTTATTTATTCAAGTGTGTGCTATTGCAATTAGGTTCTCTGGTTAAACTATTTTGTTTATTTAAATTTATAGTAGTTAATCATTATTTTCTTATTTTCATTCATATTTTCTACATTATAGGGAACTAAAATGTAATTATTGTTATTATCTATATTTTCTACTTTATAGGGAATTAAATTGAAATTACTTTTCCAATCAAAATTTTCTACTGTAAAGGGAATTAATGTAAAATTATTTTTCCTATTGATAATTTCTATTCTACAGGGAATTAATGTAAAATTAATTTTCCTCTTTATATTTTCTATTCTACAGGGTTAAATTGAAAATCGATATGTTCTATTTTATAGGGAGTAAATGTAAAAATATGTTTTCTATATATATTTACTACTTTACGGCTTACATTGTTATGTAAAGTTATTCTTTCCTATCAATGTTTTCTAGTCTAAAGGGAATTGATGTAAAATTATTTTTCCTATCAAAGTTTTCTACTCAAAAGGGAATTAATGTAAGATTATTTTTCCTATCAATGCTATCTACTTCAATTGTTATTTTCTAGTCTAAAGGATATTAATGTAAAATAATTTTTCTTATCAATGTTTTCTACTTTCCAAGGCAGTCCGTTCTATGTACCGGAGCGAATCGGGATTTTTCCCGACCAAGGGCTGTCATTTCAGTGTAACCCCATTTAATTTTTTGCGACCCTCGCTCAAATTGTCATCCTCCCAGCAGCTCCTTGCAGCGAGACTGCTCCATATTCTCTTGCTCCGGGAAGGTATTGAACCTAATCCGGGTCCGTCTCCTAACCCCGGTAATGAGAAATGGTTTTGCTGCGTCTGCCGGAAAAGAATCTTTTTAGGGTGGTCATACTCTTGTCAGTGTGTCTCGTGCAAGGGATGGTTGCATCGGACAGGTTGTTCTGGGCTAGATCCCAAAACCCGAATTCCACGTAACATTTATAATTCTTTTGTGGCTCCTTGCTGTTCACGCCCAGGGGCGTCCCGTAGTCTACGCCTTAGCACCTCCCCCCCCCCCCCCCCCCCGCACACTACCTTCCAGCAGCCCCGCTGCTCAGAAAGCCACAAAAACTACCCACTGCTGCTCGCGCTCCACGCCACCACCAACTCATTCGGCCGCTCCCACTCATAACTACAACCTCCGTAGTATAGTCGGGAGCACTTCCGAGCATCAGCCCCCACCCCCGTCTTCTTGCCTCTCTTTTCCGGCAGCAATCGGGTAGGTCAGGGAAACAGACTCTTAGTCCCTACCTCCTTTTGCACCGTTTGCCAGCACAGAATATATATGTTTGCGACATCCGCCCAATGCAGCTCCTGCCTTGGATGGTGCCACTTTCCTAGATGTTCTGGTCTCCGCGACTGCAACCCTCGACGGGTTTCATAGCGCAATGTTGCCAGGCCGCAAACCGAAACACACCGGGTATCCAATGCTTACCCAAGGACGTCCCATCCCAGGGCCACAACAGCAGTTGCGTCCTAGCTTTTCACAACCCAGGCACTTCAGAATTCTGCAGTTAAACTGTAATGGATTAACTGGGAAGATCACGGAGATAGTCGATTTCATGAAGCAGCGCAACATCTGCATTGCTGCGGTTCAAGAGACTAAACTAACAGCAAGATCTGCTCTGCAGACTTGTCCTTATATTTTTTTATGTCCACAGAAAAGATCGCGAGAGTGGAAATGCAGGTGGCCTCGCGTTTATCATACACCAATATATGTGCAATATCATTTATTTGATCCCGAAATCGGCCGCAGGGACAGTGTCTTAAAACGTCAAGGCTTATCTGCCCGGTCAGGCGATGCAAACCTAGAAATCATCAACATCTACATACCTCCTGCCACCTGCTGCCCCAGTAGATACCGCCCTAATATCAGCGCCTTACTCACTGGCAATAATCGCATTATCTTAGTGAGTGAGTGAGTTTGTAGCGAACACATGTGTGTTTATTTTGCTCTCCTTTTAGATGCAAATTTTTATTAAACTTTGTTATTTATAAATTTCAAAATAATTGCCAATTTTCTCTAATTGTGCTGCCCAGTGTTTGGGTTTTTCAGTAAGTAAAGAGTCAAGAGTCGGCGGCCACCGTGGTGTGATGGTAGCGTGCTCCGCCTATCACGCCGTACGCCCTGGGTTCAACTCCCGGGCAAAGCAACATCAAAATTTTAGAAATAAGATTTTTCAATTAGAAGAAAATTTTTCTAAGCGGGGTCGCCCCTCGGCAGTGTTTGGCAAGCACTCCGGGTGTATTTCTGCCATGAAAAGCTCTCAGTGGAAACTCATCTGCTTTGCAGATGCCGTTCGGAGTCGGCATAAAACATGTAGGTCCCGTCCGGCCAATTTGTAGGGAAAATCAAGAGGAGCACGACGCAAATTGGAAGAGAAGCTCGGCCTTAGATCTCTTCGGAGGTTATCGCGCCTTACATTTATTTATTTTTTTTAAAGAGTCAATTGCAGAAACTTTATCACACTTAAATAATTTATGTAATTTTTTTAAATCATTGTCTGTGAGTGTGGGCGAGAGATGTTTATCTAATGTAAATGCAAATAACAACAAAAAAACTACTGTTACTCGCTCGATGGTTAAAGGCAATGAAAATTCTGCTAGTGTCTCGACGGGAAATGCTAATTTCTCACCTAAGCCAGCTACTGCTGCTGTTGATGGTGATACTGCTGAGGTTGGTGCTAATTTGAAAACATCAAAATCCAGTGTTGGTGCAAAAAAACCAAACAATGTTGATCGACCAAAGCATATTAACGTGGATAGTGACATTTCAGTTGGTACGCAAAATTTGCCTTTGCCGTCTGCAGCTGGCAGTGCAATCGATTCTGCTGTTAATACCGCTGTCGGCGTCGCTGCTCTAAACAATAATATGCAAACATTTGCTACTGTGGCCGGCTCTCTTAGTAATGCGCATTCGCTTTTGGCCCCTGCTTCGTCACAAGTGAAACTGACGTCGAAGCCGACTACCTCTGCTGCTGCCTCAGTTATGCCTGTCTCTCCTGATCCACCTGCTCAACTGAATACGGTGGAGAATGCTAACGTAGTGAATTCGGCTACATCTTCTTTTTCAAAAGTACCCAATAGGAAATCTGTGCATAGTTCACAAATAACCTTAAGTAAGCCACTTGTTATTGGATCTAGTGAAAATCAGGAATTACTTGTTGCCCCCAGATTGGCATGGCTGCACCTATCATCATTCTCTCCAAATGTGACCAGTGCAGAAATTGTAACGTATATTTCAAATCACGCTGAAATTTACAAAAAATTTGTCGTGTGTTATGCACTTGTCAAAAAAGATACCAGCTTAAAAGAACTAATTAAAGTTAACTTTAAACTTGGCGTACCGCACTGCTACTATAATAAGATAGTTAATGCTAGTATCTGGCCTACAAATGTCCAATTTCGGTCGTTCCGGTTTTTCGCAAGGAGGGGACACCTCGTCAAGTGCCGTAGTTAGTGATGTGATGCATATTATTCCTCCTATGGACCTTAAAATTTATTATCAAAATGTATCAGGCCTCAGGACCAAGTCTTACGATCTTCATACTATGAGTTCCCACATGGATTACGACATCTTTGTTCTTGTAGAGTCGTGGTTAAATGACAATTTCCTGGATAGTGAGCTTTTTGATGAAAAATTATACTGCGTTTTTCGTAAAGATCGTGACTTTTCTAAAACTGGTCTCTCAAGAGGAGAGGCGTCTTAATTGCTGTTCAGCGAAAATATCGTTCAACATTGATGCCACTACCCAATGACGATACTCTCTTGGATCAGCTATGCATTACAGGACATGGATCTTCCAAACTATTAATTTGTGCTTCTTATATACCGCCAACTAGTGGGGATTTGCTTTACAAATATCATGTTGATAATATTGTAGCCTTAGCATCTGATCACGAAAACGTTTGCGTAATCGGAGATTTCAACCTTAGCAAATTAGAATGGTCTAATATAAAGGGTGGCCTTGGGCTCTACCCAAAATCTATTAATACTTTTGCTGAAACATACTTAATTGATAATTTTTCAAAATATGACCTTAGTCAAGTCAACAGTTTTTATAATACTTTTCATAGAATTTTGGACCTTATCTTTTTAAGCGATATAAATTTTTCTATCCAGGAGTGCCTCGACCCTTTGTCTACTCCTGGTTTGCATCATGTACCGCTTGTTCTTCATTTGTAATTTTATGAATTTAATACTTATTGTGAGGACTCTTTTTCAAAATCTTGCTTTAAAAATTACGATGTCGATGTTGTCAATACGGCAATTTATTCTATTGACTGGGATATGCTATTTACTGGGGTTGTAGTCTCAGGTTGTTTTGATATATTTAAGAATAATTTAAGCACTATCTGTAGTGACAACATCTCGAGAGCCAAAAAAAGGGCTTATAAAATTCCTTGATTTACTAAGGAGTTGAAAAAACTTAAGAATTTAAGGAACAAGTTTTATAAAAAATTTAAAAAATCAAACTTGCCTTCTCATAAAGAAAAGTATTTGCAGTACTTAAAAGAGTTTAAGTCATTGAGCAAGGATTTGAAGAAGAAATATGTGCGTAACTTTGCGGCAGATATAAAATTGAATCCCAAGGCTTTCTGGTGTTATGCTAAGTCTATAAAATCCTGTTGAAGTATTCCCTCCGTTGTGTTCTTCACTGATAAGCAAGCAGACTCTTCATCTGATGCTGCGAATCTTTTCGCTGATTTTTTTAGTTCAAATTTTGACCCAGACTCGGCCGTGAGTAATAACTGGCATCCTCCTGCTGATTCTATGTTAAATTTTGGTGGTCTCGAGCTCACTTTAGAGGATGTTGAAAGGGGGTTTCAACAAGTAAAATTGTCATCACAGACTGATGTTGATGGATTGTCGTCTCTCCTTTTCAAAAACAGTTCTGCTATCGCCTACCCTCTATGGCTGCTTTTTAATAAATCCCTCGCGCAAGGGGAGTTCATTGATGCATGGAAAATTACGTTTATCACTCCCATTTTCAAAACTGGCAATAAAAACAATATTGTTAATTACAGACCGATCTCTAAATTATCTACTGTCTCAAAAATTTTCGAATGTATTGTAAAAGAAAAAATTATTTTCTCAATAAGTCGTCAAATCTCTGTAGATCAGCATGGTTTCATGTCGGGAAGATCAACCACGTCTAACTTGGCAGTGTTTTCGGAATACTGCATCGACGCTTTTACTAATCGAGCCCAAGTAGATACCGTGTATACCGACTTTTCAAAAGCCTTCGATAAAGTTAATCATAGTATTCTACTATCGAAATTACATTGTTTTGGTTTTCATTCTGTTTTTTTGAAATGGATTAAATCATATCTCTCCAACCGTAGTTGTACCGTGGTAGTTGATGGTATGACCTCATATCCCTTCATAGCTTCTTCAGGCGTTCCTCAAGGAAGCATACTGGGCCCTATTCTTTTTGTGATTTTCATTAATGATATTGCCAGCTGTTTTGAATCTTCGCAATTCCTGCTATACGCAGATGATATGAAGATTTTCAACAAGATTACTTGCCCCTCCGATTCAATTAAACTTCAGAAGGACCTAGATAATGTAGTTACTTGGTGCAAAAATAATAAACTTGCGTTAAATATTAAAAAATGCTATCATGTCCCTTATTATAAATCCCGTTTACTCATTCCTACCACATTGGGGGCGCGCAACTAAGCACTGTGTCCGAGGTCACTGATATTGGGGTGGTCTTTGATTCTAAGTTTTCTTTTCATAGTCATTTAAACTTTACAATAGCTAAGGCTTACTCGATGTTGGCTTTTGTTCGCCGATTCAGTTCTGATTTCACTGACCCATATACTTTAAAATCACTATATACTACTTTCGTACGTTCGAAATTGGAATATGCCGTATTATGCTTGTCATATTTATCGTCTGGAAAAAATTCAAAAAGTATTTATTAAGTACGCTCTACGTCCCCTTCATTTTGATCCTCCTTTTCCTTCCTATGAATCCAGATGTTTGCTTATCAATATTAAGACTTTGAACTGCAGGAGAACTTTTCTCTCTTTAATATTTGTTTCTAATTTAATCCGTGGGGCTGTTGATTGTCCGTACCTGTTAGAAAGCATTTTCCGTGCTATTCCACATATATGCCTAAGAAATAATGCGTATTTTTTTGTGGGATTGGCACGAACTAATTATGCTGCAAATGCTCCCCTTTCCAGAGCTCTTAAAGAGTTTAACTTGCTCTCAAATTCGTCAATTTTGAACTTTTCCTACTCTGAAAATACTTTTAAATTGTTACTTAACCAAATACTAAATTAGTGGTTAAGTCTTTATATATGTCATTAGTCTGTAAGAAATGTAACAATTTCAAGATGAGTAAATAAATAAATAAATTTCAATGCCCATCACGATCTATGGCATTCAAACTTGCAGGCAGAGAGTAGGGGTGAGATGTTGGCGGGTCAAATACAAGAAACGACGTTCTGCACAATAAACGGAGATGCCCCCACACGTAGGAAGCTGTCACAGTTCACCGGATATATCAGTCGTGAGCGCAGGACTTGTAAACAGCGTCACCGGGCAGTCGATGGTAACATTGGCATCCGACCACCTGCCTATACTTATTTCGCTCGAGCGTACCGCCAACTTCATCGTTACAGAAAACCGCACTTTCATAAATTTTAAAAAAGGAAAGTGGGATGAATACAAATCCTTTACAGACAACCGCTTGGCTGCCATCCCTGTCCCGACTAATGCTCGCCAAATGGAGCGTGCTTTCCGTAAGGTCATTGAATCCGCCTCGGCTCGCTTCATTCCCGCCGGTAGAACTCCCGAAATTCGGCCTCATTTTCCGGCTGAGGCCGCAAATTTAGCGAGAGAACGTGACCTTATAAGACAGCTCGATCCCGGCGACCCCCAAATAAAAGATATAAACCAACGCATCAAATTGCTTGTGGATGAACACAAGCGGGCGAAATGGGAGGAACACCTAAGCGGTTGTAAAGTCTCTATCTAAGCACAATGACAAAATTTCCATTGCCTTTGGCGATAAAGTGCTGTCGGATGCGAAAAAATGCGCGAGCGCTTTCTGCTGACAAAATATATAATGCATTTCTACGGGCGACAAAGATAGACGGAGGGCCAACAGACACGCACATAAGCATAAATTCACCGCGTCTCCAATTAACATTACCCCCAAAGCAGTGGGCCTAGAAGGCATAGCCATGCCGATGCTTAAAAGCCTAGGGAAAGAGGGTTTCAAATATTTAGCGCATGTCTTCAACCTGCCGCTTTCCACCTTCATAATTCCCGAAAAATTGAAAATGGCCAAGGTGGTCCCGCTACTAAAGCCTGGAAAACCAGCTAACATAGTACAGTTATATCGCCCGATATCTCTCCTATCGCCAGTAGCCGGGACGCCTAAAGGCATTTTGCTCCCCTACTTCAAAGCAAATTTGCAACTATCCTGTCATCAGCATGTCTTCAGAAAACTCCACTGCACCACCACCGCGCTAAATGCCATTAGCGCCCAGATAAATTGCGGTTTAAATCAAAACCCCCACCATAGAACAGTACTCGTTGCGCTAGACCTATCAAAAGCTTTTGATACGGTCACCATGGCACGTTACTGCAAGACCAGGAAGGGTCTACCCTTCCCCCTATGTCTAAAAAGGTGGACCGCAGATTATCTGGGTGGTCGGCAGGCATCGGTGCAATTTAGAAAAGAAAAATCAAAACCAAGAATAATTAAACAAGGGGTGCCACAGGGTGGTGTCCTATCCCCACTTTTGTTTAACTTCTACATATCAAAGCTACATTCGCCACCAGAAGGAGTTACTATCGTTTCCTACGCCGATGACTGCACAATAATGGCTACAGGCCCAGGCCCACAGATCGATGAGCTTTGTAACAGTATAAACGGCTACCTTCCTGATCTCTCCAGTTTTTTCGCCTCGCGAAACCTGGCATTTTCACCGACTAAATCCTCCGCGACCTTATTCACAGCATGGACGTCCAAAATGTCGACCATTTTGAATATCCACGTCGATGGCACTACGCTGCCGACTGTCCCACACCCCAATATCTTGGGTGTGACGTTTGATCAGGATCTACATTTTGGTGAGCATGCAGCCGCACTTGTACCGAAAATCCAGAGCCGAAATAAAATCCTCAAATCTCTTGCTGGCAGTACTTGGGAAAAAGACAAATAAAGGCTCATTACCACTTACAAGGCAATTGGCCAGCCGACTGCATGCTACGCATCCCCTATATGGTCGCCAAGTCTAAAAACTACACTCTGGAAGAAGCTACGGGCCTGCCAAAATACTGCTCTCAGAACCTCCACGTTCTGTCTTCATATGTCCCCAGAACACCATCTACATAATGAGGCGAGAATACTCCCCATCAGGGAGAGAAATGAGATGCTAACCAAAAAGTTCCTGTTGAATACCCAGAAACCTGGGCATCCCAACATACATCTGATTGATGAGCCAATAACGCCCAGGGGCTTAAGGAGTCATATCCTCAGTGAAATCCACAAGCAGGTGTCGGACCTTTATGCCAGGAATTGCCCGGTGATTCCAGTACTCACAGACCAGTACCCAAAACTTGCGGAAGAGGAACGCACACTCCCGAGGGAAACGCGAGTCACTCTAGCTAAACTTCGTTCTGGATACTGTAACAGGTAAAAAACTCTTACCTTTCCACAATCAACCCCGACATACAAAATGTATGCCCTGCTTGCGATGTGTCCCCACATGACACCAACCATCTCTTTAATTGTAATGTGGAACCAACGCCTCTAACACCCTTCACATTATGGTCCACCCCTTTTGAAACAGCAAGTTTCCTTGGACTCCCGTTAGAGGGTATTGATGAAAATTTGTGATCGGTCGCAACTATTGGATGGGACGAAGCACTGCTACAACAGCAACAACAACAACAACAATTCCAAAGGGCCCTTATATTTACTGTCTAACTTATGACCAACTAAATATAGGAGATTTAGATTTCCCTACCTTGACTATTTCTATCAAACAAAGCTTCTGCATTGTTATTTCATTTCAAATTAAAATTAAAACGTATAGAATAAGATGATGGTTACAGTCACCATCGGTTGAAAGTTGACATTGTTCTAAAAAGCGAGATTTCTGAGCGTATTATATACAGTAGATTGGGTAGATTCAGTTGCTGCTAGAGTAAGGAGTAGTTGTATAGTGAGAAGTGGTTAAACCAATGGGTACAGTGGATGCAAAAATTTTCATATCTTTTCTTATAACCTTTTTCATATATTCCAGCAATATTTTTATCTGATCTTATGTGCCATGCGATTTCTGTCTGTGCCACGAAAAACAGGATCGTCATGATATTTATGAAGAATTTCTTTCTTTTATTTTGTCGACTTTTGTCACATGCATAACTTCTGGTGTTAATGCGATTGTTAAATTTTTGAGAATTTTGGTACCTATTTTCTTTTTATTTTAATTTTAAATTTGCTTACTCGAGTATTCATTATTGTTGACCAATTTGTCTCCTAAGGGACAACTGTCTTTTTTTCTTATAAGTCCTAGATTGCCGGCATTTGTACAGCCTGGTTAAGTATCGTCCTAGGTCAATCTCTTCCTCAACAATCAGGTTGCTTGTATTTATTATGCTACAAGTTTTCTGACGTGTCTAATTGCAAATTTATTTATTTATTAAGCGCTTTATTTGTAATAAGGTTTCATATGTGACTATTTATTTTCTTCATTCTTGTTGGTAATATTGTTATTGGTGGTTTTTTGTTCTTTTAGACTTTTGCATAGTTCCACCGACATAAGATTTTCAATCAGGCGATTTTGTGAAAATTTATTGTGAATTTTGATATTGCTATTACTTCATGATTATCTTTGATTTGTTCATTATGCAAATTCTTGATTTGCCAGTGAACTTAGGCAGTGCTGATGAAGCTTAAGAAATTTTACTGTTGATTGGGGCATTTTGAAGGTAATTGTTTGGAAGTGGGTTTTCAATAGTAAGGTAATAAGTTATTAAAGTTGATATTTACATTTTGTTCAAATGTAGTTGGAGTTTTGGTTAAAACGAGGTTTTTAATACCCTCTTGAAGCCTTTTTAGCTGTCTAAATTTAGTTTTTAAATAATTTCTGAGCATCATAGCTATTGCGATGATCAACAGCAATCAGAAGTGCAAACCAACCATCTGGAATATTCGGAATATTTTCCGTATCTATCTTAAATGGTGGTTCATATTTGGCAATTCTATTCTCTGTTACTTTATTTTCAGAATTTCCTCAATTTTCCTTTCGTATTTCACATCCGGCTATTGCTATCATAATTCCGTTTGCCAATTTTTTCCACCAAGACATTGTGAAAAGAAAAAAATTGCTTGTTTCTTTGAAAAAATGCCTAATTATAAGCTTTTATTTACTTTCACTTTTGTTGTCTGTAATGGAATCTTGCAAGTTAAATTTGATACACTTCCCGGTGTCCGATTGAGCTGAAATTTTGCACACATGTATAACTCCGATGACAATGCAATATTACTTTGTTAGAATTCGATAAATTAATCGATAACACAGTTATCGGTAAAGATTTGTATTTACTTTGGCATAACAGCCTAAGTCCCATACAAACACGCCGGTACCTATCTGTGGATTGTGATATTTGGACGTGGTGAATCACGTGTCACGCGTGGTGAATCTCATCGCTCGCGAAAAGCGGAGACACAACCCTCTGTTGTATTTCTGTGTATAACCAACATAGCTGAATTTTTAAGGCTGTTTAACCCTGTAATCTTTTCTGTAATTTATTTTGCTTTTGGAAAAATTACCTATTTGAAAAAAGCTGGCTGAAAAATATTGGCATAACAGCTTAAGTTAAATCAAGAATGGAAAATCTTTGGAAAATTTGAGCAGATGTGGCAATTTCGCGCGTCCGTTGAACGAAATATTGACAATCTGCTGATCATCGCTAAGAAATTAGCGGCATTCCATCAACTAAGCAGCACTTTAGCAATACTATTGTTATTATTTGGCCGCTCAAACACACAAATATTAATTGTGCATTAAATCTAAAATATACAAATACACCATAATAATTTACACGGCCAAAGCCATAATAATTCACACGGGTCATCAATTCTTTCTCTGATTCAAAATCTGAACTACCAGCGCTACCGTCAACAGCTCAGTGTCATCACTGCCAGTAGCGCCAATAACACCAAACTCGTGCCTGACACACAAAAGTCGTTTCACTCAATAGCGCAAGTAAAATGTACTACGCACTCACTACTAAGAAGCGTCAAAAATTCGCTTGGAGTAATTTCGTCAATGAGCTACCATTGAGCTGGCACCGCATTGGCGCTGGCGCAATGCAATTTACATCACTAAAATTACGCGAATGCCCAGGCTCATGACTTCAATACTTATATTTACAATGCTTTAAACTTTAAATACACCTCTGAAGTTGCTGCGCATAAAATGTGTACTAATAAATTCCAATACGCATTATACGCAGATGTAACTGATATATGTGTTTTTGTTTCACCCCCTATACTTATATTTAAAGCTTTTATAAGAACAAGCTTCTATTACTTGTTAATAAAACGAACTAAAAAGTAAAAAATAAAATTAAAGAAAAAAAACTTTTTTAAAAATAAGCTTTTATTATTTTGGTTAATAGAACTAACTAAAAAGTAAACAATAAATTGACTCTAAAGAAATATAACACTTTATAAGTTCATTGTAAGCTTAAACGATAATTAGGCTTTTTCGTCTGCGACAAAAAAATTCTATATTGTACATAATTATATATTTTTAACATTAAAACTTTACACCTAAATTATTAAATCTTACAGTTTATATCACAGTCCGAATTGTTCTAATAAAAGCGTGTTACATTGCGATAGCAAGAAAAGGAGATCCTAAATGTTCTTAATTATACCATCAAAATTTAACACGTTTTTTATTAGAACAATTAGGACTGTGATATAAACTGTAAGATTTAATAATTTAGGTGTAAAGTTTTAATGTTAAAAATATATAATTATGTACAATATAGAATTTTTTTTTTCGCAGACGAAAAAGCCTAATTATCGTTTAAACTTACAATGAACTTATAAAGTGTTATATTTCTTTAGAGTCAATTTATTGTTTACTTTTTAGTTAATTTTATTAACCAAAATAATAAAAGCTTATTTTTAAAAAAGTTTTTTTTTCTTTAATTTTATTTATTAATATTTTTTTTAGGATTTTAGAAAAGGATCTTAACGGTTTACTAATTTCTAAATTGGCTTTCTCATTTAGGCTTTAATAAAATGCATTTGTATGATTTTCTGCTGTAGTCTTCTCTCCTACAAGTTTCTTGGAAATTTCTTCCCATTTGTTCATTTCTGTTTGACGGAAATTGCGAACGCTTGTATTCAAACGGCATGTCTGTTGGTATCAGTGGGGTTCGCGGTATAAGCCCAACTTCACCTTTCGCTTTGCCGGTCAGTATTGTTGCTTCAAATAAATTCGTTATCAACTTTTTTACATTCAACCTTGTTCCATTACACAATTTTGGTGCATTTAAATTCTGTAATAAAATTACTGATGAGCCGACCTTCAAATTTAAACAATGCGGTGGCATAACAGACGGTTCCAATGAATTCGAAAATTCAACTGGATAATTCACTGCGCTATTCACTGACTTGTATGTTGTCACCACACCTGGAAATTTTTTCAGAATGTGATGACTGATTTCATTGACATGTACATTTTTTGTTGCCAGTATTGCGCGTTCTCTCAACCAATTGTGATTCATGTAATTTTGAACAATATTTGGAAACACTCGTTTAATTAATTCTTCTTTTGATTGGATAATTGTACAAAAATTTTTTGGCAATGTAATCAAACCATTTGGGGTGCCTTCCGGCATCATTTCTAGATGGTTTTCTGGATCCGTCCGGGCTCCCGTAGGGGTCATTTCGGGACTTTTTCTCGACCAATATTTAGGGTACCTTCCCGAGTCCGGGAATCCGTCTTGGTCATTTCGGGACTCTTTCTCGACTAATACGGGATCATTTGGGGACCCTTTCGGCATCATTTCTCGATGGTTTTCGTGATCCGTCCGGGATCCCGTCGGGGTCATTTCGGTACTATTTCGGGATCATTTGGGGTGCCTTTCGGCATAATTTCTATATGGTTTTCGGGATCCGTCCGGCATCCCGACGGGGTCATTTCAGGACTTTTTCTCGACTAATACGGAATCATTATGGGACCTTTTCGGCATAATTTCTGGATGGTTTTCGAGATGCGTTCGGGATCCCTTCAGGGTCATTTTGGGACTTTTTCTCGACTGATACGGGATCATTTGGGAACCCTTTCGGCATCATTTTTGGATGGTTTTCGGGTTCCGTCCGGGATCCCGTCGGGGTCATTTCGGAACTCTTTCTCGACTAATACGGGATCATTTGGGGACCCTTTCGGCATCATTTCTCGATCGTTTTCGGGATCCGTCCGGGATCCCGACGGGGTCATTTCGGTACTATTTCGGGATCATTTGGGGTGCCTTTTGGCATAATTTCTATATGGTTTTCGGGATCCGTCCGGGATCCCGACGGGGTCATTTCAGGACTTTTTCTCGACTAATACGGGATCATTTGGGGACCTTTTCGGCATCATTTCTGGATGGTTTTCGAGATCCGTTCGGGATCCCTTCAGGGTCATTTTGGGACTTTTTCTGGACTAATACGGGATCATTTAGGGTGCCTTTCGGCATAATTTCTAGATGGTTTTCGGGATCCGTCCGGGATCCCGTCAGGGCCATTTTGGGACTATTAGAGGATCATTTGGGGACCTTTCCTGCATTATTTATGTATAGTTTTCGGGATCCCGTCGTGGTTATTTGGTGACTTTTTCGGGATCATTTGGGGTCCCTTACACCAAATTTCTGGAGGGTCTTCGGGATCCATCAGGAATCCCGTCGGGGTAATTTCTGGACTTTTCCGAGACTATTTCGGGATCATTTTGGGGCCCTTCCAAGATCATTTCTGGATTGATGTCGAGATCCGGGATCCCATCAGGGTCATTTAGGAATTCGTTCGAGATCCCGTCAGAGTCATTTCGGGACTATTAGGGGATCTTTTGAGGACCTTTCCGGCATCATTTCTGGATAGTTTTCGGGATCCGTCCGGGATCCCGTCGGGGTCATTTCAGAAATTTTTCGGGACTAATACGGGATCATTCTGGGACCCTTCCGGATTCATTTCTGTATGGTTTTCGCGATACGTCGTGGCCCCCCCGGGGTCATTTCGGAACTTTTCTGGTCTATGGCGGGATAATTTAGGGATCCTTCCTGGATATTTTCTGGATGGTTTTTGAGAACCGTCCGGGAGCCCGTCAGGGTCATTTCGGACCTTTTTCGGGACTATTTCGGGATCATTTTGGTACCCTTCAGGCATCATTTCTTTGTGGTTCTCTGGATAATTCTAGAATCATGTCGTTGTCATGTCGGGTTTTTTGGGACTATTCCGGGAACTCGTGGAGACCCATCTGTGGCATTTCTAAATGGTTTTCGGGATCTGTCCGCGATAGCGTCGGGCAATTTCGTGGATTTTTCTGGATAATTTCGGGATCATTTGGGGATCCTATCAGGTTATCAGCTCATTTAGTTCTTTATTTTACTCAATTACAAAAATAAAATGCATTAGACAGAAATTTTTTTTAAACAGATAACTTGATAAGCAGGCTAACGTGAATAGCCCATATAGTTTATTTTCTCCTTGCGGACGGGGCCGCGGGTAAAGGCTAGTATATATTAAAAATGGGAAAATTCGGATGTTTAGATGTCCAGACGTTTGTCTTTGTGCCTCAGTCACGCAAGAACGGCTGGACGGATTTGCATGAAATTTGGCACACATATAGCCAATAGTCTAGAAGGATCTATTAGCTATATGTTTTTCAAAAGCAGGAGGTCCCCTAAGAACATTTATAATTTAATTATTATATTTTTTCGTCTTTGTGACCGAATCACGCTAGAACGGCTACATGGATTTTTATTAAATTTTGGGACACAGACAATAGTCTACTAGCCAAATTTTTTTCGAACATGGAAAGGTGGGTGGGGGCCCCACGAACCCTTAGAATAATTACTTTTTAATAATTTTTACACATTATAACTTTACTTATACTGGCCTTCACCAATATTACAGACCCAATGGGTCAAATAAGTCGAGGGCTTACAAAGTGAGCAGTGACACCCTCCGCTCCCACTCGCGCCCACCGTCCTTTTCTCCCTTCTGGTGTAAGCTCTATAAATTGTTATAACTCAATATAAACTTTCTCCTAAATCAATAGTTTTTGGTATCTGTCACATACAGATCGAGATCTAAACAATTTTGGAAAAACGATTAGTAATCCTCTCCTTCTCCTCCCGCCATCCGCCCTCCATCAATTGTTTTTATTAGCACGCTTTTGTTAGGTTTACCTGTGTGTTTCTTTGTAACTCTTCATTCGCTCCGACGCGCCTGCTGCCTTATTAACATGGTTTTATAATTAGCCTCACCTTATTTGTCATCCTCTTATGGTCATATCGAGACCCTTCCGGGATCATTTCTGAATTGTTTTCGTGATCCGTCCGGGATCTCGTCGGGGTTATTTTGGGACATTTTCGGGACTATTCCGGGATCATTTGGGGACTATTTCGGGATCATTTGGGGACCCTTCCGGAATCATTTCTGGATCCGTCCGGGATCCCGTCAGGACCATTTCGGGACTATTTGGGGATCATTTGAGGACCTTTCCTGCATTATTTCTGGATAGGTTTCGGTATCCGTCCGGGATCCCGTCCCGGTCATTTCAGGACTTTTTTGGGATCATTTGGTGCCCCCTCCGGCATCATTTCTGGATGGTTTTCGGGATCCGTCCGGGATCCCATCAGGGTCTTTTCGGGACTATTAGGGCATCATTCGAGGACCTTTCCGGCATTATTTCTGGATAGTTTCCGGGATCCGTCGGGGTCCCGTCAGGGTCATTTCGGGACTTTTAGGGGATCATTTGAGGACCTTTCCGGCATTATTTCTGTTTAGTTTTCGGTATCCGCCCGGTATCCCGACGCGGTAATTTCGGGAATGTTTAGGGACCATTTTGGAGTACCTACCGGCTAGAGATATACGCCGCCGATAAACGCCGCCGCCGCCGATTAGGGTCGTTTTTCGCACGCCGCCGCCGAATGTCAAAAATATCGGCGCGGCGGCGGCGGCGGCGGCGTTCGGCGCGGTACTATATTTTCTACTCGTTTAAGACTGTTTATTGTTCAAGTCGAAAATTGGTCGGATATGGTCGAAAGTGGTATCAACTGTCAGTTATAAGAAACTAATTGCGAAATTTAACTCTTTCTAACTGTTCAAAAGTTTTTTTTTTAAAAAAGGCGTTTTCGATGTCAGTATAACACGGACTTTGCATCACCCAATTCACCAAGTTATTAAAACAAAACACTAAAAGAAACGTTATATAATAAATTTGTATAATCACTTTTCATATTTTTCTCCAAAAAAAAAAAAATTACCCAAGGCGTTTCAAATTGTTTTCAAGTTGTTAAAAAAAGCAAAAAAAGTGCCGATTTTTTTTTAATTTTATATTGCGAATAAGCGAAATCAGTGACACAAAATCCTTTAGTAGGTTCTAGAGGCATAAACACTCCTTTGAAATGTTTTTTACCTCATACTTAAGTTGAGAATAAGTATATGTACGTATGAGAAGGGTTTGAAAAATCACTTGGGCTTACACTCAAACATCTGTTGTTTATTTGCGAAACTATACAATAGCGTCTGAAATGTTAATTTTAATTTAAACACTCCATCCTTCAACACCCAAGTCTCCCGGTTTGACATAAAGTTGGCGGCCCTATTCAAAACTATTCCCTTGGATTTAATTACATTGATTATAGCCTATCAACCAAGTTTAAATATCACCCACACGTTACGGCTCCTTTTACAAATGTGAATACGTAGGCACATATATGTATTTACCAGGTGAGGCTTTGTCCTTCGCAAGAACACTCAAAGTGGTGAAGCAAAAGCTTTCCCAAGGCAGTGGAAAAAATTACCGTGTGTGCTACTACCCTAACGAAGTGGACAGTAACTAGTCTGAAAACTGAAGCTACGCGGTCATCCATAATGAGCTCTTATATCATTAGGCCGGAAAACAGCAGTAAACATCATTCAACTTAAAATCGGTCGACTTTCATTCTAAAATATCGTTTTGATTTAACGAAGACTATTGAAATCAATGATGTGAACACAAACGTCTACAAACTCTGGTCTACATTTTAAAAATTTTATCCAGGGTCCTTGTAAAATTTTAATTATATAGATGCGCCGAGGATTCCACGATTCTCACCCATTACGCAATGACGGCATCCTTGGCCGAACTCCCTTACGTTTCAATTTGTTTCTCTGGTGTAGTTCGGCAAAAGCATCCGTTGGAAAGTCTTCGCAGCTACACCTAGAGCTTCTAGGAAAATGACGTCGACGAAGGTATGAGTTCGAAGTCGCAGTCCTATAGCTTCTGCGCTGGCATATGGTGTGAGGGTCAGAAGGCCTGGTAGCGACTGGTGGTCGGGATTGCTACTGTTCGCACATCGGGAATTGTAGCTCTTAAAAACAGCCGAAAAAACTGGAGGCGCCCTGTGCCACGAGTTTCATGAGTATTAATAGACCATTAATAGCAACCGTAAGTCAACTTTGTGTGTGGCCGCCAAGGAGCCACAAATGATTTAAAGAATTTGTGTTCGCGACGATTATTAGGAGTTAACCCTACGTGAAACTACGCTTTTCACGGGATATGCAGACAAAAGTGTGGCTATTTTATGTATCTCTATTTCTTTTCAGCAGGCGCAGCAGTACCAATTCCAAAGACCGGGGCTAGGTTCGAAGCCTCTCTGGAGCAAGTGAACGAGGGGCAATCTCTCCGCAAGGAGCTACACCTGAAAATGTTTGAACAGTCTGCGAGATCTTGAGGCAAAAACCTCGGATCTTTCCGAAATGGCCAACACGTTGATTTCTTTAAATACATACAAGCAAACCCTTTCATAAATACTATTTTTTTAAATCGAAAAATCAAGCTTTTTAAAGTAAGAACACCGGCGTACGCCGGCGCGCCGCACACGCCGCCGCCGCCGGTATATAATAGAGCCTGCGCCGCCGCCGCCGATTAAGTGATCGGCGTAAACCTCTACTACCGGCATCATTTCTGGATGGTTTTCGGGATCCGTCCGGAATCCCGCCGTGGTATTTTCGGGATCATTTGCGTACCTTTGAGAGATAAATTCTTGATGGTTTCCGGGATCATTACGGGACTTTTTCGTGGTCATTTTGGATCCCTTCCGGCATCATTTCTGGATGGTTTCCGGGATCCGTCTGGGATAGGTAATATCGGGACTGTTTAGGGATCATTTTGGGGTACCTATCGGCATCATTTCTGTATGGTTTTCGGTATCCGTCCGGGATCACGTCGGTGTCATTTCAGGAATTTTTTGGGATAATTTGGGGTCCCCTCCGGCATCATTTCTGGATGGTTTTCGGGATCCGTCCGGGATCCCGTCGGGGTCATTTAAGCACTTTTTTGGGATAATTTGGGGTCCCTTCCGGCGTCATTTCTGGATGGTTTTCGCGATCCGTCCGGGATCCCGTCGGGGTCATTTCGAGACTTTTTTTCAACTAATACCGGATCATTTGGGGACCCTTTCGGCATCATTTCTGGATGGTTTTCGGGATCCGTCCGGGATCCCGTCGGGGTAATTTCGGGACTATTTCGGGATAATTTGGGGTATTTTCCGGCATCATTTCTAGATGGTTTTCTGGATCCTTCCGGGATCCCGTCGGGGTCATTTCGGGACTTTTTCTCGACTAATACGGGATCATTTGGGGACCCTTTCGGCATCATTTCTGGATGGTTTTCGAGATCCGTCCGGGATCCCGTCAGGGTCATTTCGGGACTATTAGGGGATCATTTTGGGACCTTTCCGGCATCATTTCTGGATAGTTTTCGGGATCCATCTGGGATCCCGTCAGGGTCATTTTGGGACTATTAGGGGATCATTTTGAGACCTTTCCGGCATCATTTCTGGATAGTTTTGGGGATCCATCCGGGATCCCGTCAGGGTCATTTCGGGACTATCTCGGGATCGTTTGGGGTACTTTCCGGCATCATTTCTAGATGGTTTTCGGGATCCATCCGGGATTCCGTCGGCGTCATTTCGGGACTTTTTCTCGACCGATACGGTATCATTTGAGGACCCTTTTATTAGGGATAATTTGAGGGCGTTTCCGGCATAATTTCTGGATGGTTTTTGGGATCCGTACGGGATCTCGTCAGGGTAACTTCTGGACTTTTCCGAGGCTATGTCGGGATCATTTTAGGACCCTCCCACGGTCATTTCTGGATGGATTTCGAGATCTGTTCGGGATCCCGTCAGGGTCATTTATGGATCCGTTCGAGATCTCGCCAGGTTCATTTCGGGACTTCTTCGTGACTATTTCGTGATCATTTCTGGATGGTTTTCGGGATCCGTCGTGGTCATTTCGGGAATTTTTTGGGGCTAATAAGGGATCATCTGGGGATCCTTTAGGGGTTATTTCCTGGCTTTCTCTGTATTATTTCGGGATCATTTGGGAACCATTCCGGCATCATTTCTCGATGGTTTGCCGGATCCATCAGGGTCATTTCGGGGCCATTTTGGAATCTTTTGGGGACCCTTCCGAGATCATTTCTGGATCCGTCCGGGATGCCGCAGGAGTCATTTCGGGATTTTTTTTTGTTACTTTTTCGTCATAGTTTTGGGACCCTTCCGGGATCATTTCCGGATCCGTACGTGATCCCATCGAGGTCATTTCCGGACTATTTCGGGATCATTTTGGGACCCTTCCGTAATAACTTCTGTATGGTTTTCGCTATCTGTCGTGGATCCCCTCGGAGTATTTCGGAACTTTTTCGGGAGTAGGGACCCTGGATATTTTCTGGATGGTTTTTGAGATCCGTCCGGGAGCCCGTCAGGATCTTTCCGGAATTTTTTTCGGGACTATTTCGGGATCATTTTGGTACCCTTCTGGGATCATTTCTGTGTGGTTAACTGGATAAGTCTAGAATCGTGTCGTTGTCATTTCGAGTTTTTTTGGACTATTCCGGGAAATTTTGGAGACCCGGGGCATTTCTGGATGATTTTCGAGATCCATCGCGATAGCGTCGGGTCATTTCGTGGCTTTTTCTGGATAATTTCGGGATCATTTGGGGACCCTATCAGGTTATCAGCTCATTTGGTACTTTTTTTCCTCAATTACAAACATAAAATGCACTAGACAGAAAGAAATCTTTTAAACGGATAACTTGATAAGCAGGCTAACGTGAATAGCTCATGTATTTCAATTTCTCCTTGTGGACGGGGCCGCGGGTAAAGGCTAGTAACTAAATAAATGAATATCAACAAAGCAACCGCAAACAAACAAAAATACATGCACATATGCATCTGTACACGCATAAATATATGTATGTATACATACATGTGCATGCTCATACGTACAAGCGATCAGCGTAATATAAAAAAAAATTTTTTTTAATTTACTATTGGAACTATTCGAGTAGTAGTACTACTATTCGAATAGTACGCACTATTCGAATAATAAGGAAAGGAATTCGAATAAATGGAAGCGAATAAACGAATAAAAAGTTCGAATAAATATTATTCGAAATTACGAATAACTGGGGAATAAAAGAGTTTATTATTCGAATAGTCCCAACCCTTCTTATGAACTAAGTGTAACACATATATATATATATATATATATATATATATATATATATATATGTTCAGTTCCATGAGAACTGCAATCTAAACATAACGGAATAAGTTGTGGGAAACGCGACGTAAAAATAAATAAATCGTGGGAGTAATTTGTGTACATGCAAAGGCTTGTGGTGAGCATTTAGTCGGCCTTAAAATGAAATATAACAAACTTCAAGTTACTAGGTGGCGTACGGCATAGCTGTCGTAGCGTGAGTTAGAATATATGTGTGTACAAATGAGTGAATTAGTGTGTAAAAGTCAATGAATCTCAGGCCATATCAAAACGAGCCAAAATATATGTATGTAAAAATATATGAATCTCAAGGCACGCTACACCACCCGCCTTTGAAAGAATGGTCATACATTGTTTGTGCACCAACCCTGTGTAACCATTAACTTTTGCATCTGTATATTTTGTTGTTTTGTTTATTCATTTGGCGTTGCCAGTATTTTGTGGCATAATTGTAACTCGATGTCAAAGAAGTTTTATGTTTTTTTGATATCTTTTACATGTATTTTTTTTTTTTTTGTTTTTTTTCTTTTGTACACTGTATATATGAGTACTTAATAATGGAGTTTATGAGTAAAGTGGAATGCTTTTATTTATTCAAGTGTGTGCTCTGGTTAAACTATTTTGTTTATTTAAACTTATAGTTGTGAATCATTATTTTCTTATTTTCATTCATATTTTCTACATTATAGGGAACTAAAATGTAATTATTTTTATTATCTATATTTTCTACTCTATAGGGAATTAAATTAAAATTACGTTTCCAATCAAAATTTTCTACTGTAAAGGGAATTAATGTGAAATAATTTTTCCTATTGATAATTTCTATTCTACAGGGAATTAATGTAAAATTAATTTTCCTCTTTATATTTTCTATTCTACAGGGTTAAATTGAAAATAGATATGTTCTAGTTTATAGGGAGTAAATGTAAAAATATGTTTTCTATATACATTTACTACTTTACGGCTTACATTGTTATGTAAAGTTATTCTTTCCTATCAATGTTTTCTAGTCTAAAGGGAATTGATGTAAAATTATTTTTCCTATCAAAATTTTCTACTCAAAAGGGAATTAATGTAAGATTATTTTTCCTATCAATGCTTTCTACTTCAATTGTTATTTTCTAGTCTAAAGGATATTAATGTAAAATAATTTTTCTTATCAATGTTTTCTACTTCCCAAGGCAGTCCGTTCTATGTACCGGAGCGGATCGGGATTTTTCCCGACCAAGGGCTGTCATTTTAGTGTAACCCCATTAAATTTTTTGCGTCCCTCCCTCAAATTGTCATCCTCCCAGCAGCTCCTTGCAGCGGGACTGCTCCATATTCTCTTGCTCCGGGAAGGTATCCAATCCAATCCGGGTCCGTCTTCTAACCCCGGTAATGAGAAATGGTTTTGCTGCGTCTGCCGGAAAAGAATCTTTTTAGGATGGTCATACTCTTGTCAGTGTGTCTCGTGCAAGGGATGGTTGCATCGGACAGGTTGTTCTGGGCTAGATCCCAAAACTCGAATTCCACGTAACATTTATAATTCTTTTGTGGCTCCTTGCTGTTCGTGCCCAAGGGCGTCCCGTAGTCTACGCCTTAGCGCCCCCCCCCCCCCCCCCCCCCCGCACACTACCTTCCAGCAGCCCCGCTGCTCAGTAAGCCACAACAACTACCCACTGCTGCTCGCGCTCCATTGCACCACCAACTCATTCGGCCGCTCCCACTCATAACCACAACCTCCGTAGTATAGTCGGGAGCACTGCCGAGTATCAGCCCCCACCCCCGTCTTCTCGCCTCTCTTTTCCGGCAGCAATCGGGTAGGTCAGGGAGACAGACTCTTAGTCCCTACCTCCTTTTGCACCGTTTGCCAGCACAGAATATATATGTTTGCGACATCCGCCCAATGCAGCTCCTGCCTTGGATGGTGCCACTTTCCTAGATGTTCTGGTCTCCGCGACGGCAATCCTCGACGGGTTTCATAGCGCCATGTTGCCTGGCCGCAAACCGAAACACACCGGGTACCCAATGCTTACCCAAGGACGTCCCATCCCAGGGCCACAACAGCAGTTGCGCCCTAGCCTTTCACAACCCAGGCGTAGTCACGCGTCACTTACTCCCAGAATGACGACATCTCCTCCGTTGCACTTCAGAATTCTGCAGTTAAACTGTAATGGATTAACTGGGAAGATCACGGAGATAGTCGATTTTATGAAGCGGCGCAATATCTGCATTGCTGCGGTTCAAGAGACTAAACTCACAGCAATATCTGCTCTGCAGACTTGTCCTTATATTTTTTTATGTCCACAGAAAAGATCGCGAGAGTGGAAATGGAGGTGGCCTCGCGTTTATCATACACCAATATCTGTGTAATATCTGTGTAATATCATTTATTTGATCCCAAAATCGGCCGCAGGGACAGTGTCTTAAAACGTCAAGGCTTATCTGCCCGGTCAGGCGATGCAAACCTAGAAATCATCAACATCTACATCCCTCCTGCCACCTGTTGCCCCAGTGGATACCGCCCTAATATCAGAGCCTTACTCACTGGCAATAATCGCATTATCTTAGGCGATTTCAATGCCCATCACGATCTATGGCATTCAAACTTGCAGGCAGAGAGTAGGGGTGAGATGCTGGCGGGTCAAATACAAGAAACGACGTTCTGCACAATAAACGGAGATGCCTCCACACGTAGGAAGCTGTCACAGTTCCCTGGATATACAGTCGTGAGCGCAGGACTTGTAAACTGCGTCACCGGGCAGCCGATGGTAACATTGGCATCCGACCACTTGCCTATACTTATTTCGCTCGAGCGTACCGCCAACTTCATCGTTACAGAAAACCGCACTTTCATAAATTTAAAAAAGGAAAGTGGGATGAATACAAATCCTTTACAGACAACCGCTTGGCTGCCCTCCCTGTCCCGACTAATGCTCGCCAAATGGAGCGTGCTTTCCGTAAGGTCATTGAACCCGCCTCGGCTCGCTTCATTCCCGCCGGTAGAACTCCCGAAATTCGGCCTCATTTTCCGGTAGAGGCCGCAAATTTAGCGAGAGAACGTGACCTTATAAGACAGCTCGATCCCGGCGACCCCCAAATAAAAGATATAAACCAACGCATCAAATTGCTTGTGGTTGAACACAAGCGGGCGAAATGGGAGGAACACCTAAGCGGTTGTAAAGTCTCTATCTAAGCACAATTACAAAATTTCCATTGCCTTTGGCGATAAAGTGCTGTCGGATGCGAAAAAATGCGCGAGCGCTTTCTGCTGACAATATATAATGCATTCTACGGTCGACAAGGATAGACGGAGGGCCAACAGACACGCACATAAGCATAAATTCACCTCGTCTCCAATTAACATCACCCCCAAAGAGGTTGAGGATGCCATCGGTCATGCTAAACCATCCAAAGCAGTGGGCCTAGACGGCATAGCCATGCCGATGCTTAAAAGCCTAGGGAAAGAGGATTTCAAATATTTAGCGCATGTCTTCAACCTGCCGCTTTCCACCTTCATAATTCCCGAAAAATTGAAAATGGCCAAGTTGGTCCCGCTACTAAAGCCTGGAAAACCAGCTAACATAGGAGAGTCATATCGCCCGATATCTCTCCTATCGCCAGTAGCCGGGACGCCTAAAGCCATTTTGCTCCCCTACTTCAAAGCAAATTTGCAACTATCCTTTCATCAGCATGTCTTCAGAAAACTCCACTGCACCACCACCGCGCTAAATGCCATTAGCGCCCAGATAAATTGCGGTTCAAAACCCACACCATATAACAGTACTCGTTGCGCTAGACCTATCAAAAGCTTTTGATACGGTCACCATGGCACGTTACTGCAAGACCAGGAAGGGTCTACCCTTCCCCCCATGTCTAAAAAGGTGGACAGCAGATTATCTGGGTGGTCGGCAGGCATCGGTGCAATTTAGAAAAGAAAAATCAAAACCAAGAATAATTAAACAAGTGGTGTCCTATCCCCACTTTTGTTTAACTTCTACATATCAAAGCTACATTCGCCACCAGAAGGAGTTACTATCGTTTCCTACGCCGATGACTGCACAATAATGGCTACAGGCCCAGGCCCACAGATCGATGAGCTTTGTAACAGAATAAACGGCTACCTTCCTGATCTCTCCAGTTTTTTCGCCTCGCGAAACCTGGCATTTTCACCGACTAAATCCTCCGCGTCCTTATTCACAACATGGACGTCCAAAATGCCGACCATTTTGAACATCCACGTCGATGGCACTACTCTGCCGACTGTCACACACCCCAAAATCTTGGGTGTGACGTTTGATCAGAATCTACATTTTGGTGAGCATGCAGCCGCACTTGTACCGAAAATCCAGAGCCGTAATAAAATCCTCAAATCTCTTGCTGGCAGTACTTGGGGAAAAGACAAATAAAGGCTCATTACCACTTACAAGGCAATTGGCCAGCCGACTGCATGCTACGCATCCCCTATATGGTTGCCAAGTCTAAAAACTACACACTGGAAGAAGCTGTGGGCCTGCCAAAATACTGCTCTCAGAACCTCCACGGTCTGTCTTCATATGTCCCCAGAACACCATCTGCTAATGAGGCTAGAATACTCCCCATCAGGGAGAGAAATGAGATGCTAACCAAAAAGTTCCTGTTAAATACCCAGAAACCTGGGCATCCCAACAGACATCTGATTGATGGATACAATACCGCCCAGGGCTTAAGGAGTCATCTCCGTAAGCATTATGAGGACATACGGCACCTGAGAACTCAGCCGTATGAAGCAAAAAAACACAAGCAGGTCCTCAGTGAAATCCACAAGCAGACGTCGGACCTTTATGCCAGGAATTGCCCGGTGAATCCAGTACTCACAGACCAGTACCCAAAACTTGCGGAAGAAGAACGCACACTCCCGAGGGAAACGCGAGTCACTCTAGCTAAACTTCGTTCTGGATACTGTAACAGGTAAAAAACTCTTACCTTTCCACAATCAACCCCGACATACAAAATGTATGCCCTGCTTGCGATGTGTCCCCACATGACACCAACCATCTCTTTAATTGTAATGTGGAACCAACGCCTCTAACACCCTACACATTATGGTCCACCCCTTTTGAAACAGCAAGTTTCCTTGGACTCCCGTTAGAGGATATTGATGACAATTTGTGATCGGTCGCACCTATTGGATGGGACGAAGCACTGCTACAACAGCAACAACAACAATTCCAAAGGACCCTTATATCTACTGTCTAACTTATGACCAACTAAATATAGGAGATTTAGATTTCCCTACCTTGACTATTTCTATCAAACAAAGCTTCTGCAT
This sequence comes from Eurosta solidaginis, assembly GCF_040869045.1. NCBI lineage: Eukaryota > Metazoa > Arthropoda > Insecta > Diptera > Tephritidae > Eurosta > Eurosta solidaginis. The sequence goes on from NC_090324.1 coordinate 201,664,008, forward strand.
TGTTATTTCATTTCAAATTAAAATTAAAACGTATAGAATAAGATGATGGTTACAGTCACCATCGGTTGAAAGTTGACATTGTTCTAAAAAGCGAGATTTCTGAGCGTATTATATACAGTAGATTGGGTAGATTCAGTTGCTGCTAGAGTAAGGAGTAGTTGTATAGTGAGAAGTGGTTAAACCAATGGGTACAGTGGATGCAAAAAATTTTCATATCTTTTCTTATAACCTTTTTCATATATTCCAGCAATATTTTTATCTGATCTTATGTGCCATGCGATTTCTGTCTGGGCCACTTTGGTACCTATTTTCTTTTTATTTTAATTTTAAATTTGCTTAATCGAGTATTCATTATTGTTGACCAATTTGTCTCCTAAGGGACAACTGTCTTTTTCTCTTATAAGTCCTAGATTGCCGGCATTTGTACAGCACGTGTACAGCCTGGTTAAATATCGTCCTAAGTCAATCTCTTCCTCAACAATCAGGTTGCTTGTATTTATTATGCTACAAGTTTTCTATCGTTTGGGATGAAAACGAGCGCGACATGTCTAATTACAAATTTATTTATTTATTAAGCGCTTTATTTGTAATAAGGTTTCATATGTGACTATTTATTTTCTTCATTCTTGTTGGTAATATTGTAATTGGTGTTTTTCTGTTCTTTTAGCCTTTTGCATAGTTCCACCGACATAAGATTTTCAATCAGGCGATTTTGTGAACATTTATTCTGAATTTTGATATTGCTATTACTTCATGATTATCTTTGATTTGTTCATTATGCAAATTCTTGATTTGCCAGTGAACTTAGGCAGTGCTGATGAAGCTTAAGAAATTTTACTGTTGATTGGGGCATTTTGAAGGTTATTGTTTGGAAGTGGGTTTTCAATAGTAAGGTAATAAGGTATTAAAGTTGATATTTACATTTTGTTCAAATGTAGTTGGAGTTTTGGTTAAAACGAGGTTTTTAATACGCTCTTGAAGCCCATTTAGCTGTCTAAATTTAGTTTTTAAATAATTTCTGAGCATCATAGCTATTGCGATGATCAACAGTATGAATACGCAAATCAGAAGTGCAAACCAACCATCTGGAATGTTCGGAATATTTTCCGTATCTATCTTAAATGGTGGTTCATATTTGACAATTCTATTCTCTGTTACTTTATTTTAAGAATTTCCTGAATTTTCCTTTCCTATTTCACATCCGGCTATTGCTATCATAATTCCGTTTGCCAATTTTTTCCACCAAGACATTGTGACAAGAAAAAAATTGCTTGTTTCTTTGAAGAAATGCCTAATTTATTAATATTTTTTTTAGGATTTTAGAAAAAGATCTTAACGGTTTACTAATTTCTAAATTGGCTTTCTCATTTAGGCTTTAATAAAATGCATTTGTATGATTTTCTGCTGTAGTCTTCTCTCCTACAAGTTTATTGGAAATTTCTTCCCATTTGTTCATTTCTGTTTGATGGAAATTGCAAACGCTTGTATTCAAACGGCATGTCTGTTGGTATCAGTGGGATTCGCGGTATAAGCCCAACTTCACCTTTCGCTTTGCCGGTCAGTATTGTTGCTTCAAATAAATTCGTCATCAACTTTTTTACATTCAGCCTTGTTCCATTACACAATTTTGGTGCATTTAAATTCTGTAATAAAATTACTGATGAGCCGACCTTCAAATTTAAACAATGCGGTGACATAACAGACGGTTCCAATGAATTCGAAAATTCAACTGGATAATTCACTGCGCTATTCACTGACTTGTATGTTGTCACCACACCTGGAAATTTTTTCAGAATGTGATGACTTATTTCATTGACATGTACATTTTTTGTTGCCAGTATTGCACGTTCTCTCAACCAATTGTGATTCATGTAATTTTGAACAATATTTGGAAACACTCGTTCAATTAATTCTTCTTTTGATTGGATAATTGTACAAAAATTCTTTGGCAATGTAACCAAACCATTTGGGGTGCCTTCCGGCATCATTTCTAGATGGTTTTCGGGATCCGTCCGGGATCCCGTCGGGGTCATTTCTGGACTTTTTCTCGACTGATACGGGATCATTTGGGGACCCTTTCGGCATTATTTTTGGATGGTTTTCGGGTTCCGTCCGGAATCCCGTCGCGGTAATTTCGGGACTCTTTCTCGACTAATACGCGATCATTTGGGGACCCTTTCGGCATCATCTCTCGATGGTTTTCGGGATCCGTCCAGGATCCCGTCGGGGTTATTTCGGTACTATTTCGGGATCATTTGGGGTGCCTTTCGGCATATTTTCTATATGGTTTTCGGGATCCGTCCGGGATCCCGACGGGGTCATTTCAGGACTTTTTCTCGACTAATACGGGATCATTTGGGGACCTTTTCGGCATCATTTCTGGATGGTTTTAGAGATCCGTTTGGGATCCCTTCAGGGTCATTTTGGGACTTTTTCTCGACTAATACGGGCTCATTTGGGGTGCCTTTCGGCATCATTTCTAGATGGTTTTCATTTTGGGACTTTTTCTCGACTAATACGGGCTCATTAGGGGACCCTTGCGGCATCATATCTGGATGGTTTTCGGGATCCGTCCGGGATCCCATCAGGGCCATTTTGGGACTATTAGGGGATCATTTTATTTATTTATTTATTTTATTTATTTATTTATTTATTTATTTATTTATTTATTTATTTATTTATTACAGCGTAAGCCTAGTTTGAACAATATTTATTAAATCACATTGTAGAACTTATCTTATAGGTAAGGGTTTACAATGTTCATATAGCCGGCTTTTAAATACATAAATTTCTTCACAATTTTTTATTTCATTAGGCAATTCATTAAAGTTTTTAAATCCTTTATGGAAAAGATTTTGTTTGTCTACTTCAATTCTATAGAGTGGCAGTTTAAAATCATTTTTTCTACGGGTATTAAAATTATGGGTTTCGTTTATATATACAACATTATTTGTTAAGTATTCAGGTACATTTCTCTTTCGTATATTGAAGATCATTTTCATAGTATAATAAAAAATAATTTGTTTGACACTTAGCCATTTTAGTTTTATTAGCATGTCGCTTATCGACGCATCTGACTTTTCCCGTAAGACAAATCTCATACACCTATTTTGCAATATCTGAAGTCTATCTATTTTTGTATCTGGTATAATGAATAAGACTGATGGGCAATATTTAAAATTAGATTCAATCAATGTTTTGTATACAATATCCTTAAACTCTCTATTTATAAATTTACAGGTTCTTTGCATAAAACCGACTTGTTTAGCTATCTTTCCTACAGTGTATCGAATATGTTCATCAAATTTGAGTTTGTTGTCAATTACAATTCCAAGATATTTTATTGATTTTATTTCCTCTAACATTTCATCTTTCACCCTGAGCTGAATACTCGCAACTTCGCTTTCGATTTTTCGGCTAATAACCATATATTTTGTTTTACTCACGATAAGTTTAAGTCTGTTACCACACAGCCATTTATATAAACTATCTAAGTCACACTGCATTTTTGTCAATGCAGTTGTTAAACTACTTTCACTTATTCTAAGCAGAGCATCATCCGCAAACAGTTTTATGTTACAGTACTTTACAGCTTTAACAATATCATTAATATAAATCAAAAATAATAAAGGAGCCAATACAGAACCTTGCGGTAACCCTAATGGGACCGAAATTTCGTTCGATACTTCATCACCGATTACGGCTTTTTGTTTTCTGCCAGTCAAGTAATTTTGGAACCACTTTAATTCTATACCCTGAATTCCCATGACTTTCATTTTCTGGATCAAAATGTCTCGGTCCACTGTTTCGAATGCCCTTTTCAGATCCAGGAAAACGCAAACAGTGCCTTTTTTGTTATTTAGATCTTCCTTCCAGTTAGAGATCACTATATTCAGTGCCGTTTCACATGAGTGTTTTCGTCTAAATCCCGATTGTTCACTTATTATTAATTTATTGTCTTCCAAGTAATTTTCTAACTTATTTTTTATAACTGTTTCCATAATTTTTTCGTCACATGGTAGTGTATTTATAGGTCGCATTTCCTCAGGTTTATACGTATTTTTTATTTTTTTTACTGGTATAATGGTCGACGTTTTCCATCTTTTTGGTACAATGCCTGTTTCCATGCTTTCGTTTATAATTTTTGCATAAAAATAAGCTGTATACTCTATTGAATCTTTTAAAACTCCTTCTGATAAAAGATTTTTGCCACCAATTTTGTTCTTGAATAGCCGAACTATTTTGACAATGTCATCTGCTACAACTTTATTAAATTTGAATGTCGAACTGCTATCAGATACGGTTAAATTTAAATCAAAATGTTCGATACTTTGGTTTATTTCTAAAGTTTATTTCTAAGTTATTGAGCTCATTCGCAATTTCGATCTTTTCTTCGATTTGCTTATCTAATATTTGAATTTTGTTTATTTCTTGATGATCTTTTTTCAGGTTTAAGGTTTGCTTTAGATTTTTCCACATTTCTTTGCTATTATTTTTACTAATTAAGATTTTGTTTTCCATATATTTCGCCTTTTTCTTTTTGATAAGTTTTTTGTATCTTTTGTTTATTTCTTTATAATCGTCCCAATTTCCTGTTTTCCTAGACTCATTTAAAAGATTATATTTAAGTTTATTTAATTGTGTAAGCTCATGATCATACCACTTATTCATAAGTCCTACTTTCACTACTTTTTCAAATGTTATTCCTGTCATACATTGTAGAATTGCATTGTTTACTATGTCTAATTGGGATTTTATACTGGTTGAATCATTTATCACAAAACTGCATGCGCGCAACAAGTTAAGTAGATTTTCTTTATTATAAAGCTCCCATGAGGTAATTGTTTTTGTTGTTCTCATTTTATATGGTGCTGATGTATTAATTTTTATTTCTATCGTTTCATGATCTGATATTTTATACTTGTCCATGTTTTGACAAATAACATCATTCGAATTTGAGTATAGAAGGTCGATTTTTGTTTCAGTTGTATCTGCGATACGTGTGTTGAAGAGTATTTTTTGGCTCATTGCCAAATCATTAAACATATCTGTTAATTTCTTGCTATAGGTGTTGTTGGCATTATTAACGTTAATGTTATAGTCTCCAACCACGAAGCAATTCACACTTAACTCAACTTTTTCCAACAATATTTCATTTAGATAATTTAAGAAGTCAGAATCACTCGTATTAGGTGAGTGATATAGCACCCCTATTTGCCATTTTTTATCGCACTCTTTTAGTTTTATTACGATGCACCAAATGTTATTATTAATGCTGTTATTATATATAACGTTGTATTTCACAGAGTTGTGAGCATATATTAAGACACCTCCTGTGTGTCTGCTATGTGAGTCACATCTAATTACCGTATAGGCATTAATATGTTACTCTGCTTCTCTAATATCACCCGTGGCACATGTTTCCGAGCACAATAGTAACGCAGGTTTCTGCTCCACAATAACATTTGGGGACCTTTCCGGCATCATTTCTGTATAGTTTTCGGGATCCCGTCGTGGCCATTTCGGGACTATTTCGGGATCATTTGGGGACCTTTTCGGCATTATTTCTGGATGGTTTTCGGGATCCATCCGTGATCCCGACGGGGTCATATCAGGCCTTTTTCTCGACTAATACGGTATCATTTGGGGACCCTTTCGGAATTATTTCTGGATGTTTTCGGGATCCGTCCGGGATCCCATCAGGGCCATTTTGGGACTATTAGGGGATCATTTGGGAACCTTTCCGGCATTATTTATGTATAGTTTTCGGGATCCCGTCGTGGTTATTTCATGACTTTTTCGGATCATTTGGGGTCCCTTCCACCAAATCTCTGGAGGGTTTTCGGGATCCGCCAGAAATCCCGTCGGGGTCATTTCGGGACTTTTTCGGGACTAATACGGGATCATTTGGGGTATTTCCGGAATCATTTCTGTATGGTTTTCGGGTTCATTTGGGGTCCCTTCCGGCAAATTTCTGGATTGGTTTTCGGGATCCATCAGGAATCCCGTCGAGGTAATTTCTGGAATTTTCCGAGACTATTTCGGGATCATTTTGGGGCCCTTCCAAGATCATTTCTGGATTGATTTCGAGATCCGGGATCCCGTCAGGGTCATTTAGGAATCCGTTCGAGATCCCGTCAGAGTCATTAAGGGACTATTAGGGGATCTTTTGAGGACCTTTCCGGCATCATTTCTGGATAGTTTTTCGGAATCCGCCCGGGATCCCGTCGGGGTCATTTCAGAAATTTTTCGGGACTAATACGGGATCATTTTGGGACCCTTCCGGATTCATTTCTGTATGGTTTTCGCGATACGTCGTGGATCCCCTCGGGTCATTTCGGAACTTTGCTGGACTATGGGCGGGATAATTTAGGGACCCCTTCCTGGATATTTTTCTGGATGGGTTTTTGAGAACCGCCCGGGAGCCCTTCAGGGTCATTTCGGAACTTTTTCGGGACTATTTCGGGATCATTTTGGTACCCTTCAGGCATCATTTCTTTGTGGTTCTCTGGATAAGTCTAGAATCATGTCGTTGTCATTTCGGGTTTTTTGGGACTATTCCGGGAACTCGTGGAGACCCATCTGTGGCCTTTCTAGATGGTTTTCGGGATCTGTCCGCGATAGCGTCGGCAATTTCGTGGAATTTCTGGATAATTTCGGGATCATTTGGGGATCCTATCAGGTTATCAGCTCATTTAGTTCTTTGTTTTACTCAATTACAAAAATAAAATGCATTAGACAGAAATTTTTTTTAACAGATAAATTGATAAGCAGGCTAACGTGAATAGCCCATATATTTTATATTCTCCTTGCGTACGGGGCCGCGGGTAAAGGATAGTATATATTATAAATGGGAAAATTTGGATGTTTGGATGTCCAGACGTTTGTTTTTGTACCTCAGTCACGCAAGAACGGCTGGACGGATTTGGATGAAATTTGGCACACATATAGCCAATAGTCTAGAAGGATCTATTAGCTATATGTTTTTCAAAAGGAGGAGGTCCCCTAAGAACATTTATAATTTAATTATTATATTTTTTCGTCTTTGTGACCGAATCACGCTAGAACGGCTACATGGATTTTTATTAAATTTTGGGACACAGGACAATAGTCTACTAGCCAAATTTTTTTCGAACATGGAAAGGGGGGTGGGGGGTCCCACGAACTCTTAGAATAATTACTTTTAATAATTTGTACACATTATAACTTTACTTATACTGGCCTTCACCAATATTACAGGACCCCAATGGGTAAAATAAGTCGAGGGCTTACAAAGTGAACAGTGACACCCTCCGCTCCCACTCGAGCCCACCGTCCTTCTCTCCCTTCTGGTGTAAGCTCTATAAATTGTTATAACTCAATATAAACTTTCTTCTAAATCAATAGTTTTTGGTATCTGGCACATACAGATCGAGATCTAAACAATTTTGGAAAAACGATTAGTAGTCCTCTCCTTCTCCTCCCGCCATCCGCCCTCCATCAGTTGTTTTTATTAGCATGCTTTTGTTAGCTTTACCTGTATGTTTTCTTTGTAACTCTTCATTCGCTCCGACGCGCCTGCTGCCTTATTAACATGGTTTTATAATTAGCTTCACCTTATTTGTCATCCTCTTATGGTCATATCGAGACCCTTCCGGGATCATTTCTGAATTGTTTTTGTGATCCGTCCGGGATCCCGTCGGGGTTATTTTGGGACATTTTCGGGACTATTCCGGGATCATTTGGGGACTATTTCGCGATCATTTGGGACCCTTCCGGCATCATTTCTGGATCCGTCCGGAATCCCGTCAGGACCATTTCGGGACTATTTGGGGATCATTTGAGGACCTTTCCGGCATTATTTCTGGATAGGTTTCGGGAACCCGACGCGGTAATTTCCGTACTGTTTAGGGATCATTTTGGGGTACCTACCAGCATAATTTCTGGATGGTTTTCGGGTATCCGTCCGGGATCCCGTCGGGCTCATTTCAGGACTTTTTTGGGATCATTTGGGATCCCTCCGGCATCATTTCTGGATGGTTTTCGGGATCCGTCCGGGATCCTATCAGGGTCTTTTCGGGACTATTAGGGCATCATTCGAGGACCTTTCCGGCACTATTTCTGGATAGTTTCCGGGATCCGTCGGGGGGTCCCGTCAGGGTCATTTCGGGACTTTTAGGGGATCATTTGAGGACCTTTCCGGCATTATTTCTGGATAGTTTTCGGGATCCGCCCGGGATCCCGACGCGGTAATTTCGGAATGTTTAGGGAACATTTTGGGGTACCTACCGCATAATTTCTGGATGGTTTTCGGTATCCGTCCGGGACCCCGTCCCGGTCATTTAAGGATTTTTTTGGGATCATTTGGTGCCCCCTCCGGCATCATTTCTGGATGGTTTTCGGTATCCATCCGGGATTCCGTCGGGCTCATTTCAGGACTTTTTTGGGATCATTTGGGTTCCCCTCCGGCATCATTTCTGATGGTTTTCGGAATCCGTCCGGGATCCCGTCAGGGTCTTTTCGGGACTATTAGGGGATCATTTGAGGACCTTTCCGGCATTATTTCTGTTTAGTTTTCGGGATCCGCCCGGGATCCCGACGCGGGTAATTTCGGGAATGTTTAGGGACCATTTTGGGGTACCTACCGGCTAGAGATATACGCCGCCGATAAACGCCGCCGCCGCCGCCGATTAATGTCGTTTTTCGCACGCCGCCGTCGAATGTCAAAAATATCGGCGCGGCGGCGGCGGCGGCGGCGTTCGGCGCGGTACTATATTTTCTACTCGTTTAAGACTGTTTAGGCCATTTATTGTTCAAGTCGGAAATTGGTCGGATATGGTCGAAAGTGGTATCAACTGTCAGTTATAAGAAACTAATTGCGAAATTTAACTCTTTCTAACTGTTCAAAAGTTTTTAAAAAAAAACAGGCGTTTTCGATGTCAGTATAACACGGACTTTGCATCACCCAATTCACCAAGTTATTAAAACAAAACACTAAAAGAAACGTTATATAATAAATTTATATAATCACTTTGCATATTTTTCTCAAAAAAAAAAAATTACCCAAGGCGTTTCAAATTGTTTTCAAGTGGTTAAAAAAAGCAAAAAAAGTGCCGATTTTTTTTAAATTTTATATTGCGAATAAGCGAAATCAGTGACGCAAAATCCTTTAGTAGGTTCTAGAGGCATAAACACTCCTTTGAAATGTTTTTCACCTCATACTTAAGTTGAGAATAAGTATATGTACGTATGAGAAGGGTTTGAAAAATCACTTGGGCTTACACTCAAACATCTGTTGTTTATTTGCGAAACTATACAATAGCGTCTGAAATGTTAATTTTAATTTAAACACTTCATCCTTCAACACCCAAGTCTCCCGGTTTGACATAAAGTTGGCGGCCCTATTCAAAACTATTCCCTTGGATTTAATTACATTGATTATAGCCTATCAACCAAGTTTAAATATCACCTACACGTTACGGCTCCTTTTACAAATGTGAATACGTAGGCACATATATGTATTTACCAGGTGAGGCTTTGTCCTTCGCAAGAACACTCAAAGTGGTGAAGCAAAAGCTTTCCCAAGGCAGTGGAAAAAATGACCGTGTGTGCTACTACCCTAACGAAGTGGACAGTAACTAGTCTGAAAACTGAAGCTACGCAGTCATCCATAATGAGCTCTTATATCATTAGGCCGGAAAACAGCAGTAAACATCATTCAACTTAAAATCGGTCGACTTTCATTCTAAAATATCGTTTTGATTTAACGAAGACTATTGAAATCAATGATGTGAACACAAACGTCTACAAACTCTGGTCTACATTTTAAAAATTTTATCCAGGGTCCTTGTAAAATTTTAATTATATAGATGCGCCGAGGATTACACGATTCTCACCCATTACGCAATGACGGCATCCTTGGCCGAACTCCCTTACGTTTCAATTTGTTTCTCTGGTGTAGTTCGGCAAAAGCATCCGTTGGAAAGTCTTCGCAGCTACACCTAGAGCTTCTAGGAAAATGACGTCGACGAAGGTATGAGTTCGAAGTCGCAGTCCTATAGCTTCTGTGCTGGCATATGGTGTGAGGGTCAGAAGGCCTGGTAGCGACTGGTGGTCGGGATTGCTGCTGTTCGCACATCGGGAATTGTAGCTCTTAAAAACAGCAGAAAAAACTGGAGGCGCCCTGTGCCACGAGTTTCATGAGTATTAATAGACCATTAATAGCAACCGTAAGTCAACTTTGTTCGTGGCCGCCAAGGAGCCACAAATGATTTAAAGAATTTGTGTTCGCGACGATTATTAGGAGTTAACCCTACGTGAAACTACGCTTTTCACGGGATATGCAGACAAAAGTGTGGCTATTTTATGTATCTCTATTTCTTTTCAGCAGCTGCAGTACCAATTCCAAAGACCGGGGCTAGGTTCGAAGCCTCTCTGGAGCAAGTGAACGAGGGGCAATCTCTCCGCAAGGAGCTACACCTGAAAATGTTTGAACAGTCTGCGGGATCTTGAGGCAAAAACCTCGGATCTTTCCGAAATGGCCAACACGTTGATTTCCTTAAATACATACAAGCAAACCCTTTCATAAATACTATTATTTTAAATCGAAAAATCAAGCTTTTTAAAGAAAGAACACCGGCGTACACCGGCGCGCCGCACACGCCGCCGCCGCCGATTAAGTGATCGGCGTAAACCTCTACTACCGGCATAATTTCTGGATGGTTTTCGGGATCCGTCCGGGATCCCGTGGGGACCATTTCGGGGCTATTTCGCGATTATTTGGGTACCCTCCGGCATCATTTCTGGGTAGGTTTCGGGATCCGTCCGGAATCCCGCGTGGTATTTTCGGGATCATTTGCGTACCTTTGAGAGATAAATTCTTGATGGTTTCCGGGATCATTACGGGACTTTTTCGGGGTCATTTTGGGTCCCTTCCGGCATCATTTCTGGATGGTTTTCGGGATCCGTCTGGGATCCCGACGGGGTAATATCGGGACTGTTTAGGGATCATTTTGGGGTACCTATCGGCATTATTTCTGTATGGTTTTCGGTATCCGTCCGGGATCCCGTCGGTGTCATTTCAGGAATTTTTTGGGATAATTTGGGGTCCCTTCCGGCATCATTTCTGGATAGTTTTCGGGATCCGTCCGGGATACCATCGGGGTCATTTAAGCACTTTTTTGGGATAATTTGGGGTCCCTTCCGGTGTCATTTCTGGATGGTTTTCGGGATCCGTCCGGGATCCCGTCGGGGTCATTTCGAGACTTTTTTTCAACTAATACCGGATCATTTGGGGACCCCTTCGGCATCATTTCTGGATGGTTTTCGGGATCCGTCCGTGATCCCGTCGGGGTAATTTCGGGACTATTTCGGGATAATTTGGGGTATTTTCCGGCATCATTTCTAGATGGTTTTCTGGATCCTTCCGGGATCCCGTCGCGGTCATTTCGGGACTTTTTCTCGACTAATACGGGATCACTTGGGGACCCTTTCGGCATCATTTCTGGATGGTTTTCGAGATCCGTCCGGGATCCCGTCAGGGTCATTTCGGGACTATTAGGGGATCATTTTGGGACCTTTCCGGCATCATTTCTGGATAGTTTTCGGGATCCGTCTGGGATCCCGTTAGGGTCATTTCGGGACTATTAGGGGATCATTTTGAGACCTTTCCGGCATCATTTCTGGATAGTTGTGGGGATCCATCCGGGATCCCGTCAGGGTCATTTCGGGACTATCTCGGGATCATTTGGGGTACCTTCCGGCATCATTTCTAGATGGTTTTCGGGATCCATCCGGGATCCCGTCGGCGTCATTTCGGGACTTTTTCTCGACCGATACGGTATCATTTGAGGACCCTTTCGGCATCATCTCTGGATCCGTTCGGAATCCCGTCAGGGTCATTGCGGGATTATTAGGGGATAATTTGAGGGCGTTTTGGCATAATTTCTGGATGGTTTTTGGGATCCGTACGGGATCTCGTCAGGGTAACTTCTGGACTTTTCCGAGACTATGTCGGGATCATTTCCGGACCCTCCCACTGTCATTTCTGGATGGATTTCGAGATCTGTTCGGGATCCCGTCAGGGTCATTTATGGATCCGTTCGAGATCTCGTCAGGTTCATTTCGGGACTTCTTCCTGATTATTTCGTGATCATTTCTGGATGGTTTTCGGGATCCCGTCGTGGTCATTTCGGGAATTTTTTGGGGCTAATAAGGGATCATCTGGGGATCCTTTAGGGGTTATTTCCTGGCTTTCTCTGTATTATTTCAGGATCATTTGGGAACCCTTCCGGCATCATTTCTCGATGGTTTGCCGGATCCATCAGGGTCATTTCGGGGCCATTTTGGAATCTTTTGGGGACCCTTCCGAGATCATTTCTGGATCTGTCGCAGGAGTCATTTCGGGATTTTTTTGTTACTTTTTCGACATAGTTTTGGGACCCTTCCGGGATCATTTCCGGATCCGTATGGGATCCCATCGAGGTCATTTCCGGACTATTTCGGGATCATTTTGGGACCCTTCCGGAATAATTTCTGTAGGGTTTTCGCGATCTGTCGTGGATCCCCTCGGAGTCATTTCGGAACTTTTTCGGGAGTAGGGAACCTGGATATTTTCTGGATGGTTTTTGAGATCCGTCCGGGAGCCCGTCAGGATCTTTTCGGAATTTTTTTCGGGACTATTTCGGGATCATTTTGGTACCCTTCTGGGATCATTTCTGTGTGGTTAACTGGATAAGTCTAGAATCGTGTCGTTGTCATTTCGGGTTTTTTTGGGACTATTCCGAGAAATTTTGGAGACCCGGGGCATTTCTGGATGATTTTCGGGATCCGTCCGCAATAGCGTCGGGTCATTTCGTGGCTTTTTCTGGATAATTTCGGGATCATTTGGGGACCCTATCAGGTTATCAGCTCATTTAGTTCTTTTTTTCCTCAATTACAAACATAAAATGCATTAGACAGAAACAAATTTTTTAAACGGATAACTTGATAAGCAGGCTAACGTGAATAGCTCATATATTTCAATTTCTCCTTGTGGACGGGGCCGCGGGTAAAGGCTAGTAACTAAATAAAAGAATATCAACAAAGCAACCCCAAACAAACAAAAATATATGCACATATGCATCTATACACGCATAAATATATGTATGTATACATACATGTGCATGCTCATACGTACAAGCGATCAGCGTAATATAAACAAAATTTTTTTTTAATTTACTATTGGAACTATTCGAATAGTACTACTATTCTAGTAGTACGCACTATTCGAACAATAAGGAAAGGAATTCGAATAAATGGAAGCGAATAAACGAATAAAAAGTTCGAATAAATATTATTCGAAATTACGAATACCTGGGGAATAAAAGAGTTTATTATTCGAATAGTCCCAATCCTTCTTATAAACTAAGTGTAACACATATATATATATATATATATATATATATATATATATATATGCTCAGTTCCCTGAGAACTGCAATCTAAACATAACGGAATAAGTTGTGGGAAACGTGACGTAAGAATAAATAAATCGTGGGAGTAATTTGTGTACATGCAAAGGCTTGTGGTGAGCATTTAGTCGGCCTTAAAATGAAATATAACAAGCTTCAAGTTACTAGGTGGCGTACGGCATAGCTGTCGTAGCGTGAGTTAGAATATATGTGTGTACAAATGAGTGAATTAGTGTGTAAAAGTCAATGAATCTCAGGCCATATCAAAACGAGCCAAAATATATGTATGTAAAAATATATGAATCTCAAGGCACGCTACACCACCCGCCTTTGAAAGAATGGTCATACATTGTTTGTGCACCAACCCTGTATGACCATTAACTTTTGCATCTGTATATTTTGTTGTTTTGTTTATTCGTTTGGCGTTTGCCAGTATTTTGTGGCATAATTGTAACTCGATGTCAAAGAAGTTTTATGTTTTTTTAATATCTTTTATATGTATTTTTTTTTTTTTTTGTTTTTTTTTCTTTTGTACACTGTATGTATGAGTACTTAATAATGGAGTTTATGAGTAAAGTGCAATGCTTTTATTTATTCAAGTGTGTGCTATTGCAATTAGGTTCTCTGGTTAAACTATTTTGTTTATTTAAATTTATAGTAGTTAATCATTATTTTCTTATTTTCATTCATATTTTCTACATTATAGGGAACTAAAATGTAATTATTGTTATTATCTATATTTTCTACTTCATAGGGAATTAAATTGAAATTACTTTTCCAATCAAAATTTTCTACTGTAAAGGGAATTAATGTAAAATTATTTTTCCTATTGATAATTTCTATTCTACAGGGAATTAATGTAAAATTAATTTTCCTCTTTATATTTTCTATTCTACAGGGTTAAATTGAAAATCGATATGTTCTATTTTATAGGGAGTAAATGTAAAAATATGTTTTCTATATATATTTACTACTTTACGGCTTACATTGTTATGTAAAGTTATTCTTTCCTATCAATGTTTTCTAGTCTAAAGGGAATTGATGTAAAATTATTTTTCCTATCAAAGTTTTCTACTCAAACGGGAATTAATGTAAGATTATTTTTCCTATCAATGCTATCTACTTCAATTGTTATTTTCTAGTCTAAAGGATATTAATGTAAAATAATTTTTCTTATCAATGTTTTCTACTTTCCAAGGCAGTCCGTTCTATGTACCGGAGCGAATCGGGATTTTTCCCGACCAAGGGCTGTCATTTCAGTGTAACCCCATTTAATTTTTTGCGACCCTCGCTCAAATTGTCATCCTCCCAGCAGCTCCTTGCAGCGGGACTGCTCCATATTCTCTTGCTCCGGGAAGGTATTGAACCTAATCCGGGTCCGTCTCCTAACCCCGGTAATGAGAAATGGTTTTGCTGCGTCTGCCGGAAAAGAATGTTTTTAGGGTGGTCATACTCTTGTCAGTGTGTCTCGTGCAAGGGATGGTTGCATCGGACAGGTTGTTCTGGGCTAGATCCCAAAACCCGAATTCCACGTAACATTTATAATTCTTTTGTGGCTCCTTGCTGTTCACGCCCAGGGGCGTCCCGTAGTCTACGCCTTAGCACCTCCCCCCCCCCCCCCCCCCCCGCACACTACCTTCCAGCAGCCCCGCTGCTCAGAAAGCCACAACAACTACCCACTGCTGCTCGCGCTCCACGGCACCACCAACTCATTCGGCCGCTCCCACTCATAACTACAACCTCCGTAGAATAGTCGGGAGCACTTCCGAGCATCAGCCCCCACCCCCGTCTTCTTGCCTCTCTTTTCCGGCAGCAATTGGGTAGGTCAGGGAAACAGACTCTTAGTCCCTACCTCCTTTTGCACCGTTTGCCAGCACAGAATATATATGTTTGCGACATCCACCTAATGCAGCTCCTACCTTGGATGGTGCCACTTTCCTAGATGTTCTGGTCTCCGCGACGACAACCCTCGACGGGTTTCATAGCGCCATGTTGCCAGGCCGCAAACCGAAACACACCGGGTATCCAATGCTTACCCAAGGACGTCCCATCCCAGGGCCACAACAGCAGTTGCGTCCTAGCTTTTCACGACCCAGGCACTTCAGAATTCTGCAGTTAAACTGTAATGGATTAACTGGGAAGATCAAGGAGATAGTCGATTTCATGAAGCGGCGCAACATCTGCATTGCTGCGGTTCAAGAGACTAAACTAACAGCAAGATCTGCTCTGCAGACTTGCCCTTATATTTTTTTATGTCCACAGAAAAGATCGCGAGAGTGGAAATGGAGGTGGCCTCGCGTTTATCATACACCAATATATGTGCAATATCATTTATTTGATCCCGAAATCGGCCGCAGGCTTATCTGCCCGGTCAGGCGATGCAAACCTAGAAATCATCAACATCTACATACCTCCTGCCACCTGCTGCCCCAGTAGATACCGCCCTAATATCAGCGCCTTACTCACTGGCAATAATCGCATTATCTTAGTGAGTGAGTGAGTTTGTAGCGAACACATGTGTGTTTATTTTGCTCTCCTTTTAGAGGCAAATTTTTAGTAAACTTTGTTATTTATAAATTTCAAAATAATTTTCTCTAATTGTGCTGCCCAGTGTTTGGGTTTTTCAGTAAGTAAAGAGTCAATTGCAGAAACTTTATCAAACTTAAATAATTTATGTGATTTTTTTAAATCATTGTCTGTGAGTGTGGGCGAGAGATGTTTGTCTAATGTAAATGCAAATAACAACAAAAAACTACTGTTACTCGCTCGATGGTTAAAGGCAGTGAAAATTCTGCTAGTGTCTCAACGGGAAATGCTAATTTCTCACCTCAGCCAGCTACTGCTGCTGTTGATGGTGATACTGCTGAGGTTGGTGCTAATTTGAAAACATCAAAATCCAGTGTTGGTGCAAAAAAACCAAACAATGTTGAGCGACCAAAGCATATTAACGTGGATAGTGACATTTCTGTTGGTACAAATACGCAAAGTTTGCCTTTGCCGTCTGCAGCTGGCAGTGCAATCGATTCTGCTGTTAATACCGCTGTCGGCGTCGCTGCTCTAAACAATAATATGCAAACATTTGCTACTGTGGCCGGCTCTCTTAGTAATGCGCATTCGCTTTTGGCCCCTGCTTCGTCACAAGTGAAACTGACGTCGAAGCCGACTACCTCTGCTGCTGCCTCAGTTATGCCTGTCTCTCCTGATCCACTTGCTCAACTGAATACGGTGGAGAATGCTAACGTAGTGAATTCGGCTACATCTTCTTTTTCAAAAGTACCCAATAGGAAATCTGTGCATAGTTCACAAATAAACTTAAGTAAGCCACTTGTTCAATCTTGCCAATAAATGCTACTTTGGACTAGGTAGGCAATTGAAAAGTAAAGTCCTCTCTCGGCGAACGAAAATCATACTCTACAAGTCACTTATCGTACCCGTCCTGCTATATGGGGCAGAAGCATGGACCATGACAACAGCAGATGAAGCGGCTTTGGGAGTGTTCGAGAGAAAAGTTCTTCGAAAGATTTATGGACCTCTACGCGTTGGCGATGGCGAGTACCGAAGAAGATTTAATGATGAGCTGTACGAGCTATACGCAGACATCAACATAGTCCAGCGAATTAAAACGCAGCGGCTGCGCTGGCTAGGCCATGTTATGCGAATGAAAGATGATGCTCCGGCCAGGAAAGTGTTTCTATCGGAACCCGCCTATGGAAGCAGAGGTAGAGGGCGGCCCCCACTCCGTTGGAAGGACCAGGTGGAAAACGATTTAGACTCCCTTGGTGTGACCAATTGGCGCCGGTTGGCGGAGCGAAGGAGAGACTGGCGCGCCTTGTTGGACGGCCATAACCGTTTAGACGGTTAAGCGCCTATTAAGTAAGTAAGTAAGTAAGCCACTTGTTATTGGATCTAGTGAAAATCAGGAATTACTTGTTGCCCCCAGATTGGCATGGCTGCACCTATCATCATTCTCTCCAAATGTGACCAGTGCAGAAATTGTAACGTATATTTCAAATCACGCTGAAATTGACAAAAAATTTGTCGTGTGTTATGCACTTGTCAAAAAAGATACCAGCTTAAAAGAACTAATTAAAGTTAACTTTAAACTTGGCGTACCGCACTGCTACTATAATAAGATAGTTAATGCTAGTATCTGGCCTACAAATGTCCAATTTCGGCCGTTCCGGTCTTTTCGCAAGGAGGGGACACCTCGTCAAGTGCCGTAGTTAGTGATGTGATGCATATTATTCCTCCTAAGGACCTTAAAATTTATTATCAAAATGTATCAGGCCTCAGGACCAAGTCTTACGATCTTCATACTATGAGTTCCCACATGGATTACGACATCTTTGTTCTTGTAGAGTCGTGGTTAAATGACAATTTCCTGGATAGTGAGCTTTTTGATGAGAAATTATACTGCGTTTTTCGTAAAGATCGTGACTTTTCTAAAACTGGTCTCTCAAGAGGAGGGGCGTCTTAATTGCTGTTCAGCGAAAATATCGTTCAACATTGATGCCACTACCCAATGACGATACTCTCTTGAATCGGCTATGCATTACAGGACATGGATCTTCCAAACTATTAATTTGTGCTTCTTATATACCGCCAACTATTGGGGATTTGCTTTACAAATATCATGTTGATAATATTGTAGCCTTAGCATCTGATCACGAAAACGTTTGCGTAATCGGAGATTTCAACCTTAGCAAATTAGAATGGTCTAATATAAAGGGTGGCTTGGGCTCTACCCAAAATCTATTAATACTTTTGCTGAAACATACTTGATTGATAATTTTTCAAAATGTGACCTTAGTCAAGTCAACAGTTTTTATAATACTTTTCATAGAATTTTGGACCTTATCTTTTTAAGCGATATAAATTTTTCTATCCAGGAGTGCCTCGACCCTTTGTCTACTCCTAGTTTGCATCATGTACCGCTTGTTCTTCATTTGTAATTTTATGAATTTAATACTTATTGTGAGGACTCTTTTTCAAAATCTTGCTTTAAAAATTACGATGTCGATGTTGTCAATACGGCAATTTATTCTATTGACTGGGATATGCTATTTACTGGGGTTGAAGTCTCAGGTTGTTTTGATATATTTAAGAATAATTTAAGCACTATCTGTAGTGACAACATCTCGAGAGCCAAAAAAAGGGCTTATAAAATTCCTTGATTTACTAAGGAGTTGAAAAAACTTAAGAATTTAAGGAACAAGTTTTATAAAAAATTTAAAAAATCAAACTTGCCTTCTCATAAAGAAAAGTATTTGCAGTACTTAAAAGAGTTTAAGTCATTGAGCAAGGATTTGAAGAAGAAATATGTGCGTAACTTTGCGGCAGATATAAAATTGAATCCCAAGGCTTTCTGGTGTTATGCTAAGTCTATAAAATCCTGTTGAAGTATTCCCTCCGTTGTGTTCTTCACTGATAAGCAAGCAGACTCTTCATCTGATGCTGCGAATCTTTTCGCTGATTTTTTTAGTTCAAATTTTGACCCAGACTCGGCCGTGAGTAATAACTGGCTTCCTCCTGCTGATTCTATGTTAAATTTTGGTGGTCTCGAGCTCACTTTAGAGGATGTTGAAAGGGGGTTTCAACAAGTAAAATTGTCATCACAGACTGATGTTGATGGATTGTCGTCTCTCCTTTTCAAAAACAGTTCTGCTATCGCCTACCCTCTATGGCTGCTTTTTAATAAATCCCTCGCGCAAGGGGAGTTCGTTGATGCATGGAAAATTACGTTTATCACTCCCATTTTCAAAACTGGCAATAAAAACAATATTGTTAATTACAGACCGATCTCTAAATTATCTACTCTCTCAAAAATTTTCGAATGTATTGTAAAAGAAAAAATTATTTTCTCAATAAGTCGTCAAATCTCTGTAGATCAGCATGGTTTCATGTCGGGAAGATCAACCACGTCTAACTTGGCAGTGTTTTCGGAATACTGCATCGACGCTTTTACTAATCGAGCCAAAGTAGATACCGTGTATACCGACTTTTCAAAAGCCTTCGATAAAGTTAATCATAGTATTCTACTATCAAAATTACATTGTTTTGGTTTTCATTCTGTTTTTTTGAAATGGATTAAATCATATCTCTCCAACCGTAGTTGTACCGTGGTAGTTGATGGTATGACCTCATATCCCTTCATAGCTTCTTCAGGCGTTCCTCAAGGAAGCATACTGGGCCCTATTCTTTTTGTGATTTTCATTAATGATATTGCCAGCTGTTTTGAATCTTCGCAATTCCTGCTATACGCAGATGATATGAAGATTTTCAACAAGATTACTTGCCCCTCCGATTCAATTAAACTTCAGAAGGACCTAGATAATGTAGTTACTTGGTGCAAAAATAATAAACTTGCGTTAAATATTAAAAAATGCTATCATGTCCCTTATTATAAATCCCGTTTACTCATTCCTACCACATTGGGGGCGCGCAACTAAGCACTGTGTCCGAGGTCACTGATATTGGGGTGGTCTTTGATTCTAAGTTTTCTTTTCATAGTCATTTAAACTTTACAATAGCTAAGGCTTACTCGATGTTGGCTTTTGTTCGACGATTCAGTTCTGATTTCACTGACCCATATACTTTAAAA
This sequence comes from Eurosta solidaginis, assembly GCF_040869045.1. Classification (NCBI taxonomy): domain Eukaryota; kingdom Metazoa; phylum Arthropoda; class Insecta; order Diptera; family Tephritidae; genus Eurosta; species Eurosta solidaginis. Next base: position 201,684,039 of record NC_090324.1, read on the forward strand.
TCACTATATACTACTTTCGTACGTTCGAAATTGGAATATGCCGTATTTATTTGGCGGCCGTATTATGCTTGTCATATTTATCGTCTGGAAAAAATTCAAAAAGTATTTATTAAGTACGCTCTACGTCCCCTTCATTTTGATCCTCCTTTTCCTTCCTATGAATCCAGATGTTTGCTTATCAATATTAAGACTTTGAACTGCAGGAGAACTTTTCTCTCTTTAATATTTGTTTCTAATTTAATCCGTGGGGCTGTTGATTGTCCGTACCTGTTAGAAAGCATTTTCCTTGCTATTCCACATATATGCCTAAGAAATAATGCGTATTTTTTTGTGGGATTGGCACGAACTAATTATGCTGCAAATGCTCCTCTTTCCAGAGCTCTTAAAGAGTTTAACTTGCTCTCAAATTCGTCAATTTTGGACTTTTCCTACTCTGAAAATACTTTTAAATTGTTACTTAACCAAATACTAAATTAGTGGTTAAGTCTTTATATATGTCATTAGTCTGTAAGAAATGTAACAATTTCAAGATGAGTAAATAAATAAATAAATTTCAATGCCCATCACGATCTATGGCATTCAAACTTGCAGGCAGAGAGTAGGGGTGAGATGTTGGCGGGTCAAATACAAGAAACGACGTTCTGCACAATAAACGGAGATGCCCCCACACGTAGGAAGCTGTCACAGTTCGCCGGATATATCAGTCGTGAGCGCAGGACTTGTAAACTGCGTCACCGGGCAGTCGATGGTAACATTGGCATCCGACCACCTGCCTATACTTATTTCGCTCGAGCGTACCGCCAACTTCATCGTTACAGAAAACCGCACTTTCATAAATTTTAAAAAAGGAAAGTGGGATGAATACAAATCCTTTACAGACAACCGCTTGGCTGCCATCCCTGTCCCGACTAATGCTCGCCAAATGGAGCGTGCTTTCCGTAAGGTCATTGAATCCGCCTCGGCTCGCTTCATTCCCGCCGGTAGAACTCCCGAAATTCGGCCTCATTTTCCGGCTGAGGCCGCAAATTTAGCGAGAGAACGTGACCTTATAAGACAGCTCGATCCCGGCGACCCCTAAATAAAAGATATAAACCAACGTATCAAATTGCTTGTGGATGAACACAAGCGGGCGAAATGGGAGGAACACCTAAGCGGTTGTAAAGTCTCTATCTAAGCACAATGACAAAATTTCCATTGCCTTTGGCGATCAAGTGCTGTCGGATGCGAAAAAATGCGCGAGCGCTTTCTGCTGACAAAATATACAATGCATTCTACGGTCGACAAAGATAGACGGAGGGCCAACAGACACGCACATAAGCATAAATTCACCGCGTCTCCAATTAACATCACCCCCAAAGCAGTGGGCCTAGAAGGCATAGCCATGCCGATGCTTAAAAGCCTAGGGAAAGAGGGTTTCAAATATTTAGCGCATGTCTCAACCTGCCGCTTTCCACCTTCATAATTCCCGAAAAATTGAAAATGGCCAAGGTGGTCCCGCTACTAATGCCTGGAAAACCAGCTAACATAGGAGAGTTATATCGCCCGATATCTCTCCTATCGCCAGTAGCCGGGACGCCTAAAGCCATTTTGCTCCCCTACTTCAAAGCAAATTTGCAACTATCCTGTCATCAGCATGTCTTTAGAAAACTCCACTGCACCACCACCGCGCTAAATGCCATTAGCGCCCAGATAAATTGCGGTTTAAATCAAAACCCCAACCATAGAACAGTACTCGTTGCGCTAGACCTATCAAAAGCTTTTGATAAGGTCACCATGGCACGTTACTGCAAGACCAGGAAGGGTCTACCCTTCCCCCATGTCTAAAAAGGTGGACCGCAGATTATCTGGGTGGTCGGCAGGCATCGGTGCAATTTAGAAAAGAAAAATCAAAACGAAGAATAATTAAACAAGGGGTGCCACAGGGTGGTGTCCTATCCCCACTTTTGTTTAACTTCTACATATCAAAGCTACATTCGCCACCAGAAGGAGTTACTATCGTTTCCTACGCCGATGACTGCACAATAATGGCTACAGGCCCAGGCCCACAGATCGATGAGCTTTGTAACAGTATAAACGGCTACCTTCCTGATCTCTCCAGTTTTTTCGCCTCGCGAAACCTGGCATTTTCACCGACTAAATCCTCCGCGACCTTATTCACAATATGGACGTCCAAAATGTCGACCATTTTGAATATCCACGTCGATGGCACTACGCTGCCGACTGTCCCACACCCCAATATCTTGGGTGTGACGTTTGATCAGGATCTACATTTTGGCGAGCATGCAGCCGCACTTGTACCGAAAATCCAGAGCCGTAATAAAATCCTCAAATCTCTTGCTGGCAGTACTTGGGAAAAAGACAAATAAAGGCTCATTACCACTTACAAGGCAATTGGCCAGCCGACTGCATGCTACGCATCCCCTATATGGTGGCCAAGTCTAAAAACTACAGTCTGGAAGAAGCTACGGGCCTGCCAAAATACTGCTCTCAGAACCTCCACGTTCTGTCTTCATATGTCCCCAGAACACCATCTACATAATGAGGCGAGAATACTCCCCATCAGGGAGAGAAATGAGATGCTAACCAAAAAGTTCCTGTTGAATACCCAGAAACCTGGGCATCCCAACATACATCTGATTGATGAGCCAATACCGCCCAGGGGCTTAAGGAGTCATCTCCGTAGGCATTATGAGAACTCAGCCGTATGAAGCAAAAAAACACAAGCAGGTCCTCAGTGAAATCCACAAGCAGGTGTCGGACCTTTATGCCAGGAATTGCCCGGTGATTCCAGTACTCACAGACCAGTACCCAAAACTTGCGGAAGAGGAACGCACACTCCCGAGGGAAACGCGAGTCACTCTAGATAAACTTCGTTCTGGATACTGTAACAGGTAAAAAACTCTTACCTATCCACAATCAACCCCGACATACAAAATGTATGCCCTGCTTGCGATGTGTCCCCACATGACACCAACCATCTCTTTAATTGTAATGTGGAACCAACGCCTCTAACACCCTTCACATTATGGTCCACCCCTTTTGAAACAGCAAGTTTCCTTGGACTCCCGTTAGAGGGTATTGATTAAAATTTGTGATCGGTCGCACCTATTGGATGGGACGAAGCACTGCTACAACAGCAACAACAACAACAACAATTCCTAAGGGCCCTTATATTTACTGTCTAACTTATGACCAACTAAATATAGGAGATTTAGATTTCCCTACCTTGACTATTTCTATCAAACAAAGCTTCTGCATTGTTATTTCATTTCAAATTAAAATTAAAACGTATAGAATAAGATGATGGTTACAGTCACCATCGGTTGAAAGTTGACATTGTTCTAAAAAGCGAGATTTCTGAGCGTATTATATACAGTAGATTGGGTAGATTCAGTTGCTGCTAGAGTAAGGAGTAGTTGTATAGTGAGAAGTGGTTAAACCCATGGGTACAGTGGATGCAAAAATTTTCATATCTTTTCTTATAACCTTTTTCATATATTCCAGCAATATTTTTATCTGATCTTATGTGCCATGCGATTTCTGTCTGTGCCACGAAAAACAGGATCGTCATGATATTTATGAAGAATTTCTTTCTTTTATTTTGTCGACTTTTGTCACATGCATAACTTCTGGTGTTAATGCGATTGTTAAATTTTTGAGAATTTTGGTACCTATTTTCTTTTTATTTTAATTTTAAATTTGCTTACTCGAGTATTCATTATTGTTGACCAATTTGTCTCCTAAGGGACAACTGTCTTTTTTTCTTATAAGTCCTAGATTGCCGGCATTTGTACAGCACGTGTACAGCCTGGTTAAGTATCGTCCTAGGTCAATCTCTTCCTCAACAATCAGGTTGCTTGTATTTATTATGCTACAAGTTTTCTAACGTTTGGGATGAAAACGAGCGCGACATGTCTAATTGCAAATTTATTTATTTATTAAGCGCTTTATTTGTAATAAGGTTTCATATGTGACTATTTATTTTCTTCATTCTTGTTGGTAATATTGTTATTGGTGGTTTTTTGTTCTTTTAGACTTTTGCATAGTTCCACCGACATAAGATTTTCAATCAGGCGATTTTGTGAAAATTTATTGTGAATTTTGATATTGCTATTACTTCATGATTATCTTTGATTTGTTCATTATGCAAATTCTTGATTTGCCAGTGAACTTAGGCAGTGCTGATGAAGCTTAAGAAATTTTACTGTTGATTGGGGCATTTTGAAGGTAATTGTTTGGAAGTGGGTTTTCAATAGTAAGGTAATAAGTTATTAAAGTTGATATTTACATTTTGTTCAAATGTAGTTGGAGTTTTGGTTAAAACGAGGTTTTTAATACGCTCTTGAAGCCTTTTTAGCTGTCTAAATTTAGTTTTTAAATAATTTCTGAGCATCATAGCTATTGCGATGATCAACAGTATGAATACGCACATCAGAAGTGCAAACCAACCATCTGGAATGTTCGGAATATTTTCCGTATCTATCTTAAATGGTGGTTCATATTTGGCAATTCTATTCTCTGTTACTTTATTTTCAGAATTTCCTCAATTTTCCTTTCGTTTTTCACATCCGGCTATTGCTATCATAATTCCGTTTGCCAATTTTTTCCACCAAGACATTGTGAAAAGAAAAAAATTGCTTGTTTCTTTGAAAAAATGCCTAATTTATTAATATTTTTTTTAGGATTTTAGAAAAGGATCTTAACGGTTTACTAATTTCTAAATTGGCTTTCTCATTTAGGCTTTAATAAAATGCATTTGTATGATTTTCTGCTGTAGTCTTCTCTCCTACAAGTTTCTTGGAAATTTCTTCCCATTTGTTCATTTCTGTTTGACGGAAATTGCGAACGCTTGTATTCAAACGGCATGTCTGTTGGTATCAGTGGGGTTCGCGGTATAAGCCCAACTTCACCTTTCGCTTTGCCGGTCAGTATTGTTGCTTCAAATAAATTCGTCATCAACTTTTTTACATTCAGCCTTGTTCCATTACACAATTTTGGTGCATTTAAATTCTGTAATAAAATTACTGATGAGCCGACCTTCAAATTTAAACAATGCGGTGGCATAACAGACGGTTCCAATGAATTCGAAAATTCAACTGGATAATTCACTGCGCTATTCACTGACTTGTATGTTGTCACCACACCTGGAAATTTTTTCAGAATGTGATGACTTATTTCATTGACATGTACATTTTTTGTTGCCAGTATTGCGCGTTCTCTCAACCAATTGTGATTCATGTAATTTTGAACAATATTTGGAAACACTCGTTCAATTAATTCTTCTTTTGATTGGGTAATTGTACAAAAATTCTTTGGCAATGTAACCAAACCATTTGGGGTGCCTTCCGGCATCATTTCTAGATGGTTTTCTGGATCCGTCCGGGCTCCCGTAGGGGTCATTTCGGGACTTTTTCTCGACCAATACGGGATCATTTAGGGTACCTTCCGGCATCATTGCTAGATGGTTTTCGGGATCCGTCCGGGAATCCGTCTTGGTCATTTCGGGACTCTTTCTCGACTAATACGGGATCATTTGGGGACCCTTTCGGCATCATTTCTCGATGGTTTTCGGGATCCGTCCGGGATCCCGTCGGGGTCATTTCGGGACTCTTTCTCGACTAATACGGGATCATTTGGGGACCCTTTCGGCATCATTTCTCGATGGTTTTCGGGATCCATCCGGGATCCCGACGGGGTCATTTCGGTACTATCTCGGGATCATTTGGGGTGCCTTTTGGCATAATTTCTATATGGTTTTCGGGATCCGTCCGGGATCCCGACGGGGTCATTTCAGGACTTTTTCTCGACTAATACGGGATCATTTGGGGACCTTTTCGGCATCATTTCTGGATGGTTTTCGAGATCCGTTCGGGATCCCTTCAGGGTCATTTTGGGACTTTTTCTGGACTAATACGGGATCATTTAGGGTGCCTTTCGGCATAATTTCTAGATGGTTTTCGGGATCCGTCCGGGATCCCGTCAGGGTCATTTCGGGACTATTTCGGGATCATTTGGGGTACCTTCCGGCATCATTTCTAGATGGTTTTCTGGATCCGTCTCGACCACTCTGGACTTTTTCTCGACCAATACGGGATCATTTAGGGTACCTTCCGGCATCATTGCTAGATGGTTTTCGGGATCCGTCCGGGATCCCATCAGGGCCATTTTGGGACTATTAAAGGATCATTTGGGGACCTTTCCGGCATTATTTATGTATAGTTTTCGGGATCCCGTCGTGGTTATTTGGTGACTTTTTGGGGATCATTTGGGGTCCCTTACACCAAATTTCTGGAGGGTCTTCGGGATCCATCAGGAATCCCGTCGGGGTAATTTCTGGACTTTTCCGAGACTATTTCGGGATCATTTTGGGGCCCTTCCAAGATCATTTCTGGATTGATTTCGAGATCCGGGATCCCATCAGGGTCATTTAGGAATTCGTTCGAGATCCCGTCAGAGTCATTTCGGGACTATTAGGGGATCTTTTGAGGACCTTTCCTGCATCATTTCTGGATAGTTTTCGGGATCCGTCCGGGATCCCGTCGGGGTCATTTCAGAAATTTTTCGGGACTAATACGGGATCATTCTGGGACCCTTCCGGATTCATTTCTGTATGGTTTTCGCGATACGTCGTGGCCCCCCGGGGTCATTTCGGAACTTTTCTGGACTATGGCGGGATAATTTAGGGATCCTTCCTGGATATTTTCTGGATGGTTTTTGAGAACCGTCCGTTAGCCCGTCAGGGTCATTTCGGACCTTTTTCGGGACTATTTCGGGATCATTTTGGTACCCTTCAGGCATCATTTCTTTGTGGTTCTCTGGATAATTCTAGAATCATGTCGTTGTCATTTCGGGTTTTTTGGGACTATTCCGGGAACTCGTGGAGACCCATCTGTGGCATTTCTAAATGGTTTTCGGGATCTGTCCGCGATAGCGTCGGGCAATTTCGTGGATTTTTCTGGATAATTTCGGGATCATTTGGGGATCCTATCAGGTTATCAGCTCATTTAGTTCTTTATTTTACTCAATTACAAAAATAAAATGCATTAGACAGAAATTTTTTTTAAACAGATAACTTGATAAGCAGGCTAACGTGAATAGCCCATATATTTTATATTCTCCTTGCGTACGGGGCCGCGGGTAAAGGATAGTATATATTATAAATGGGAAAATTTGGATGTTTGGATGTCCAGACGTTTGTTTTTGTACCTCAGTCACGCAAGAACGGCTGGACGGATTTGGATGAAATTTGGCACACATATAGCCAATAGTCTAGAAGGATCTATTAGCTATATGTTTTTCAAAAGCAGGAGGTCCCCTAAGAACATTTATAATTTAATTATTATATTTTTTCGTCTTTGTGACCGAATCACGCTAGAACGGCTACATGGATTTTTATTAAATTTTGGGACACAGACAATAGTCTACTAGCCAAATTTTTTTCGAACATGGAAAGGGGGGTGGGGGTCCCACAAACTCTTAGAATAATTACTTTTTAATAATTTGTACACATTATAACTTTACTTATACTGGCCTTCACCAATATTACAGACCCAATGGGTAAAATAAGTCGAGGGCTTACAAAGTGAACAGTGACACCCTCCGCTCCCACTCGAGCCCACCGTCCTTCTCTCCCTTCTGGTGTAAGCTCTATAAATTGTTATAACTCAATATAAACTTTCTCCTAAATCAATAGCTTTTGGTATCTGGCACATACAGATCGAGATCTAAACAATTTTGGAAAAACGATTAGTAGTCCTCTCCTTCTCCTCCCGCCATCCGCCCTCCATCAATTGTTTTTATTAGCACGCTTTTGTTAGGTTTACCTGTGTGTTTCTTTGTAACTCTTCATTCGCTCCGACGCGCCTGCTGCCTTATTAACATGGTTTTATAATTAGCCTCACCTTATTTGTCATCCTCTTATGGTCATATCGAGACCCTTCCGGGATCATTTCTGAATTGTTTTCGTGATCCGTCCGGGATCTCGTCGGGGTTATTTTGGGACATTTTCGGGACTATTCCGGGATCATTTGGGGACTATTTCGGGATCATTTGGGGACCCTTCCGGAATCATTTCTGGATCCGTCCGGGATCCCGTCAGGACCATTTCGGGACTATTTGGGGATCATTTGAGGACCTTTCCGGCATTATTTCTGGATAGGTTTCGGTATCCGTCCGGGATCCCGTCCCGGTCATTTCAGGACTTTTTTGGGATCATTTGGTGCCCCCTCCGGCATCATTTCTGGATGGTTTTCGGGATCCGTCCGGGATCCCATCAGGGTCTTTTCGGGACTATTAGGGCATCATTCGAGGACCTTTCCGGCATTATTTCTGGATAGTTTACGGGATCCGTCGGGGGTCCCGTCAGGGTCATTTCGGGACTTTTAGGGGATCATTTGAGGACCTTTCCGGCATTATTTCTGTTTAGTTTTCGGGATCCGCCCGGCATCCCGACGCGGTAATTTCGGGAATGTTTAGGGACCATTTTGGTGTACCTACCGGCTAGAGATATACGCCGCCGATAAACGCCGCCGCCGCCGCCGCCGATTAGGGTCGTTTTTCGCACGCCGCCGCCGAATGTCAAAAATATCGGCGCGGCGGCGGCGGCGGCGGCGTTCGGCGCGGTACTATATTTTCTACTCGTTTAAGACTGTTTATTGTTCAAGTCGAAAATTGGTCGGATATGGTCGAAAGTGGTATCAACTGTCAGTTATAAGAAACTAATTGCGAAATTTAACTCTTTCTAACTGTTCAAAAGTTTTTTTTTTAAAAAAGGCGTTTTCGATGTCAGTATAACACGGACTTTGCATCACCCAATTCACCAAGTTATTAAAACAAAACACTAAAAGAAACGTTATATAATAAATTTGTATAATCACTTTTCATACTTTTCTCCAAAAAAAAAAAATTACCCAAGGCGTTTCAAATTGTTTTCAAGTTGTTAAAAAAAGCAAAAAAAGTGCCGATTTTTTTTAAATTTTATATTGCGAATAAGCGAAATCAGTGACGCAAAATCCTTTAGTAGGTTCTAGAGGCATAAACACTCCTTTGAAATGTTTTTTACCTCATACTTAAGTTGAGAATAAGTATATGTACGTATGAGAAGGGTTTGAAAAATCACTTGGGCTTACACTCAAACATCTGTTGTTTATTTGCGAAACTATACAACAGCGTCTGAAATGTTAATTTTAATTTAAACACTCCATCCTTCAACACCCAAGTCTCCCGGTTTGACATAAAGTTGGCGGCCCTATTCAAAACTATTCCCTTGGATTTAATTACATTGATTATAGCCTATCAACCAAGTTTAAATATCACCTACACGTTACGGCTCCTTTTACAAATGTGAATACGTAGGCACATATATGTATTTACCAGGTGAGGCTTTGTCCTTCGCAAGAACACTCAAAGTGGTGAAGCAAAAGCTTTCCCAAGGCAGTGGAAAAAATTACCGTGTGTGCTACTACCCTAACGAAGTGGACAGTAACTAGTCTGAAAACTGAAGCTACGCGGTCATCCATAATGAGCTCTTATATCATTAGGCCGGAAAACAGCAGTAAACATCATTCGACTTAAAATCGGTCGACTTTCATTCTAAAATATCGTTTTGATTTAACGAAGACTATTGAAATCAATGATGTGAACACAAACGTCTACAAACTCTGGTCTACATTTTAAAAATTTTATCCAGGGTCCTTGTAAAATTTTAATTATATAGATGCGCCGAGGATTCCACGATTCTCACCCATTACGCAATGACGGCATCCTTGGCCGAACTCCCTTACGTTTCAATTTGTTTCTCTGGTGTAGTTCGGCAAAAGCATCCGTTGGAAAGTCTTCGCAGCTACACCTAGAGCTTCTAGGAAAATGACGTCGACGAAGGTATGAGTTCGAAGTCGCAGTCCTATAGCTTCTGGGCTGGCATATGGTGTGAGGGTCAGAAGGCCTGGTAGCGACTAGTGGTCGGGATTGCTACTGTTCGCACATCGGGAATTGTAGCTCTTAAAAACAGCCGAAAAAACTGGAGGCGCCCTGTGCCACGAGTTTCATGAGTATTAATAGACAATTAATAGCAACCGTAAGTCAACTTTGTGCGTGGCCGCCAAGGAGCCACAAATGATTTAAAGAATTTGTGTTCGCGACGATTATTAGGAGTTAACCCTACGTGAAACTACGCTTTTCACGGGATATGCAGACAAAAGTGTGGCTATTTTATGTATCTCTATTTCTTTTCAGCAGGCGCAGCAGTACCAATTCCAAAGACCGGGGCTAGGTTCGAAGCCTATCTGGAGCAAGTGAACGAGGGGCAATCTCTCCGCAAGGAGCTACACCTGAAATGTTTGAACAGTCTGCGAGATCTTGAGGCAAAAACCTCGGATCTTTCCGAAATGGCCAACACGTTGATTTCTTTAAATACATACAAGCAAACCCTTTCATAAATACTATTTTTTTAAATCGAAAAATCAAGCTTTTTAAAGTAAGAACACCGGCGTACGCCGGCGCGCCGCACACGCCGCCGCCGCCGGTATATAATAGAGCCTGCGCCGCCGCCGCCGATTAAGTGATCGGCGTAAACCTCTACTACCGGCATCATTTCTGGATGGTTTTCGGGATCCGTCCGGAATCCCGCCGTGGTATTTTCGGGATCATTTGCGTACCTTTGAGAGATAAATTCTTGATGTTTTCCGGGATCATTACGGGACTTTTTCGTGGTCATTTTGGATCCCTTCCGGCATCATTTCTGGATGGTTTCCGGGATCCGTCTGGGATCCCGACGGGGTAATATCGGGACTGTTTAGGGATCATTTTGGGGTACCTATCGGCATCATTTCTGTAGGGTTTTCGGTATCCGTCCGGGATCACGTCGGTGTCATTTCAGGAATTTTTTGGGATAATTTGGGGTCCCCTCCGGCATCATTTCTGGATGGTTTTCGGGATCCGTCCGAGAACCCCTCGGGGTCATTTAAGCACTTTTTTGGGATAATTTGGGGTCCCTTCCGGCGTCATTTCTGGATGGTTTTCGGGATCCGTCCGGGATCCCGTCGGGGTCATTTCGAGACTTTTTTTCAACTAATACCGGATCATTTGGGGACCCTTTCGGCATCATTTCTGGATGGTTTTCGGGATCCGTCCGGGATCCCGTCGGGGTAATTTCGGGACTATTTCGGGATAATTTGGGGTATTTTCCGGCATCATTTCTAGATGGTTTTCTGGATCCTTCCGGGATCCCGTCGGGGTCATTTCGGGACTTTTTCTCGACTAATACGGGATCATTTGGGGACCCTTTCGGCATCATTTCTGGATGGTTTTCGAGATCCGTCCGGGATTCCGTCAGGGTCATTTCGGGACTATTAGGGGATCATTTTGGGACCTTTCCGGCATCATTTCTGGATAGTTTTCGGGATCCATCTGGGATCCCGTCAGGGTCATTTCGGGACTATTAGGGGATCATTTTGAGACCTTTCCGGCATCATTTCTGGATAGTTTTGGGGATCCATCCGGGATCCCGTCAGGGTCATTTCGGGACTATCTCGGGATCGTTTGGGGTACCTTCCGGCATCATTTCTAGATGGTTTTCGGGATCCATCCGGGATCCCGTCGGCGTCATTTCGGGACTTTTTCTCGACCGATAAGGTATCATTTGAGGACCCTTTTATTAGGGATAATTTGAGGGCGTTTCCGGCATAATATCTGGATGGTTTTTGGGATCCGTACGGGATCTCGTCAGGGTAACTTCTGGACTTTTCCGAGACTATGTCGGGATCATTTTAGGACCCTCCCACGGTCATTTCTGGATGGATTTCGAGATCTGTTCGGGATCCCGTCAGGGTCATTTATGGATCCGTTCGAGATCTCGCCAGGTTCATTTCGGGACTTCTTCGTGACTATTTCGTGATCATTTCTGGATGGTTTTCGGGATCCGTCGTGGTCATTTCGGGAATTTTTTGGGGCTAATAAGGGATCATCTGGGGATCCTTTAGGGGTTATTTCCTGGCTTTCTCTGTATTATTTCAGGATCATTTGGGAACCATTCCGGCATCATTTCTCGATGGTTTGCCGGATCCATCAGGGTCATTTCGGGGCCATTTTGGAATCTTTTGGGGACCCTTCCGAGATCATTTCTGGATCCGTCCGGGATGCCGCAGGAGTCATTTCGGGATTTTTTTTTGTTACTTTTTCGTCATAGTTTTGGGACCCTTCCGGGATCATTTCCGGATCCGTACGGGATCCCATCGAGGTCATTTCCGGACTATTTCGGGATCATTTTGGGACCCTTCCGTAATAATTTCTGTATGGTTTTCGCTATCTGTCGTGGATCCCCTCGGAGTATTTCGGAACTTTTTCGGGAGTAGGGACCCTGGATATTTTCTGGATGGTTTTTGAGATCCGTCCGGGAGCCCGTCAGGATCTTTCCGGAATTTTTTTCGGGACTATTTCGGGATCATTTTGGTACCCTTCTGGGATCATTTCTGTGTGGTTAACTGGATAAGTCTAGAATCGTGTCGTTGTCATTTCGAGTTTTTTTGGACTATTCCGGGAAATTTTGGAGACCCGGGGCATTTCTGGATGATTTTCGAGATCCGTCCGCGATAGCGTCGGGTCATTTCGTGGCTTTTTCTGGATAATTTCGGGATCATTTGGGGACCCTATCAGGTTATCAGCTCATTTGGTTCTTTTTTTCCTCAATTACAAACATAAAATGCACTAGACAGAAAGAAATCTTTTAAACGGATAACTTGATAAGCAGGCTAACGTGAATAGCTCATGTATTTCAATTTCTCCTTGTGGACGGGGCCGCGGGTAAAGGCTAGTAACTAAATAAATGAATATCAACAAAGCAACCGCAAACAAACAAAAATATATGCACATATGCATCTGTACACGCATAAATATATGTATGTATACATACATGTGCATGCTCATACGTACAAGCGATCAGCGTAATATAAACAAAAAATTTTTTTAATTTACTATTGGAACTATTCGAGTAGTAGTACTACTATTCGAATAGTACGCACTATTCGAATAATAAGGAAAGGAATTCGAATAAATGGAAGCGAATAAACGAATAAAAAGTTCGAATAAATATTATTCGAAATTACGAATAACTGGGGAATAAAAGAGTTTATTATTCGAATAGTCCCAACCCTTCTTATGAACTAAGTGTAACACATATATATATATATATATATATATATATATATATATGTTCAGTTCCATGAGAACTGCAATCTAAACATAACGGAATAAGTTGTGGGAAACGCGACGTAAGAATAAATAAATCGTGGGAGTAATTTGTGTACATGCAAAGGCTTGTGGTGAGCATTTAGTCGGCCTTAAAATGAAATATAACAAACTTCAAGTTACTAGGTGGCGTACGGCATAGCTGTCGTAGCGTGAGTTAGAATATATGTGTGTACAAATGAGTGAATTAGTGTGTAAAAGTCAATGAATCTCAGGCCATATCAAAACGAGCCAAAATATATGTATGTAAAAATATATGAATCTCAAGGCACGCTACACCACCCGCCTTTGAAAGAATGGTCATACATTGTTTGTGCACCAACCCTGTGTGTCCATTAACTTTTGCATCTGTATATTTTGTTGTTTTGTTTATTCATTTGGCGTTGCCAGTATTTTGTGGCATAATTGTAACTCGATGTCAAAGAAGTTTTATGTTTTTTTGATATCTTTTACATGTATTTTTTTTTTTTTTTTTGTTTTTTTTTCTTTTGTACACTGTATATATGAGTACTTAATAATGGAGTTTATGAGTAAAGTGGAATGCTTTTATTTATTCAAGTGTGTGCTATTGCAATTAGGTTCTCTGGTTAAACTATTTTGTTTATTTAAATTTATAGTTGTGAATCATTATTTTCTTATTTTCATTCATATTTTCTACATTATAGGGAACTAAAATGTAATTATTTTTATTATCTATATTTTCTACTCTATAGGGAATTAAATTAAAATTACTTTTCCAATCAAAATTTTCTACTGTAAAGGGAATTAATGTGAAATATTTTTTCCTATTGATAATTTCTATTCTACAGGGAATTAATGTAAAATTAATTTTCCTCTTTATATTTTCTATTCTACAGGGTTAAATTGAAAATAGATATGTTCTAGTTTATAGGGCGTAAATGTAAAAATATGTTTTCTATATACATTTACTACTTTACGGCTTACATTGTTATGTAAAGTTATTCTTTCCTATCAATGTTTTCTAGTCTAAAGGGAATTGATGTAAAATTATTTTTCCTATCAAAATTTTCTACTCAAAAGGGAATTAATGTAAGATTTTTCCTATCAATGCTTTCTACTTCAATTGTTATTTTCTAGTCTAAAGGATATTAATGTAAAATAATTTTTCTTATCAATGTTTTCTACTTCCCAAGGCAGTCCGTTCTATGTACCGGAGCGAATCGGGATTTTTCCCGACCAAGGGCTGTCATTTCAGTGTAACCCCATTTAATTTTTTGCGTCCCTCCCTCAAATTGTCATCCTCCCAGCAGCTCCTTGCAGCGGGACTGCTCCATATTCTCTTGCTCCGGGAAGGTATCCAATCCAATCAGGGTCCGTCTCCTAACCCCGGTAATGAGAAATGGTTTTGCTGCGTCTGCCGGAAAAGAATCTTTTTAGGATGGTCATACTCTTGTCAGTGTGTCTCGTGCAAGGGATGGTTGCATCGGACAGGTTGTTCTGGGCTAGATCCCAAAACCCGAATTCCACGTAACATTTATAATTCTTTTGTGGCTCCTTGCTGTTCGTGCCCAAGGGCGTCCCGTAGTCTACGCCTTAGCGCCCCCCCCCCCCCCCCCCCCGCACACTACCTTCCAGCAGCCCCGCTGCTCAGTAAGCCACAACAACTACCCACTGCTGCTCGCGCTCCACGGCACCACCAACTCATTCGGCCGCTCCCACTCATAACCACAACCTCCGTAGTATAGTCGGGAGCACTGCCGAGGATCAGCCCCCACCCCCGTCTTCTCGCCTCTCTTTTCCGGCAGCAATCGGGTAGGTCAGGGAGACAGACTCTTAGTCCCTACCTCCTTTTGCACCGTTTGCCAGCACAGAATATATATGTTTGCGACATCCGCCCAATGCAGCTCCTGCCTTGGATGGTGCCACTTTCCTAGATGTTCTGGTCTCCGCGACGGCAATCCTCGATGGGTTTCATAGCGCCATGTTGCCTGGCCGCAAACCGAAACACACCGGGTACCCAATGCTTACCCAAGGACGTCCCATCCCAGGGCCACAACAGCAGTTGCGCCCTAGCCTTTCAAAACCCAGGCGTAGTCACGCGTCACTTACTCCCAGAATGACGACATCTCCTCCGTTGCACTTCAGAATTCTGCAGTTAAACTGTAATGGATTAACTGGGAAGATCACGGAGATAGTCGATTTTATGAAGCGGCGCAATATCTGCATTGCTGCGGTTCAAGAGACTAAACTCACAGCAATATCTGCTCTGCAGACTTGTCCTTATATTTTTTTATGTCCACAGAAAAGATAGCGAGAGTGGAAATGGAGGTGGCCTCGCGTTTATCATACACCAATATCTGTGTAATATCATTTATTTGATCCCGAAATCGGCCGCAGGGACAGTGTCTTAAAACGTCAAGGCTTATCTGCCCGGTCAGGCGATGCAAACCTAGAAATTATCAACATCTACATCCCTCCTGCCACCTGTTGCCCCAGTGGATACCGCCCTAATATCAGAGCCTTACTCACTGGCAATAATCGCATTATCTTAGGCGATTTCAATGCCCATCACGATCTATGGCATTCAAACTTGCAGGCAGAGAGTAGGGGTGAGATGCTGGCGGGTCAAATACAAGAAACGACGTTCTGCACAATAAACGGAGATGCCCCTACACGTAGGAAGCTGTCACAGTTCCCTGGATATAACAGTCGTGAGCGCAGGACTTGTAAACTGCGTCACCGGGCAGCTGATGGTAACATTGGCATCCGACCACCTGCCTATACTTATTTCGCTCGAGCGTACCGCCAACTTCATCGTTACAGAAAACCGCACTTTCATAAATTTTAAAAAAGGAAAGTGGGATGAATACAAATCCTTTACAGACAACCGCTTGGCTGCCCTCCCTGTCCCGACTAATGCTCGCCAAATGGAGCGTGCTTTCCGTAAGGTCATTGAACCCGCCTCGGCTCGCTTCATTCCCGCCGGTAGAACTCCCGAAATTCGGCCTCATTTTCCGGCAGAGGCCGCAAATTTAGCGAGAGAACGTGACCTTATAAGACAGCTCGATCCCGGCGACCCCCAAATAAAAGATATAAACCAACGCATCAAATTGCTTGTGGTTGAACACAAGCGGGCGAAATGGGAGGAACACCTAAGCGGTTGTAAAGTCTGTATCTAAGCACAATGACAAAATTTCCATCGCCTTTGTCGATAAAGTGCTGTCGGATTCGAAAAAATGCGCGAGCGCTTTCTGCTGACAAAATATATAATGCATTCTACGGTCGACAAAGATAGACGGAGGGCCAACAGACACGCACATAAGCATAAATTCAGCGCGTCTCCAATTACCATCACCCCCAAAGAGGTTGAGGATGCCATCGGTCATGCTAAACCATCCAAAGCAGTGGGCCTAGACGGCATAGCCATGCCGATGCTTAAAAGCCTAGGGAAAGAGGGTTTCAAATATTTAGCGCATGTCTTCAACCTGCCGCTTTCCAATTTCGTAATTCCCGAAAATTTGAAAATGGCCAAGGTGGTCCCGCTACTAAAGCCTGGAAAACCAGCTAACATAGGAGAGTCATATCGCCCGATATCTCTCCTATCGCCAGAAGCCGGGACGCCTAAAGCCATTTTGCTCCCCTACTTCAAAGCAAATTTGCAACTATCCTGTCATCAGCATGTCTTTAGAAAACTCCACTGCACCACCACCGCGCTAAATGCCATTAGCGCCCAGATAAATTGCGGTTCAAAACCCCCACCATATAACAGTACTCGTTGCGCTAGACCTATCAAAAGCTTTTGATACAGTCACCATGGCACGTTACTGCAAGACCAGGAAGGGTCTACCCTTCCCCCCATGTCTAAAAAGGTGGACCGCAGATTATCTGGGTGGTCGGCAGGCATCGGTGCAATTTAGAAAATAAAAATTAAAACCAAGAATAATTAAACAAGAGGTGCCACAGGGTGGTGTCCCATCCCCACTTTTGTTTAACTTCTACATATCAAAGCTACATTCGCCACCAGAAGGAGTTACTATCGTTTCCTACGCCGATGACTGCACAATAATGGCTACAGGCCCAGGCCCATAGATCGATGAGCTTTGTAACAGAATAAACGGCTACCTTCCTGATCTCTCCAGTTTTTTCGCCTCGCGAAACCTGGCATTTTCACCGACTAAATCCTCCGCGACCTTATTCACAACATGGACGTCCAAAATGTCGACCATTTTGAACATCCACGTCGATGGCACTACGTTGCCGACTGTCCCACACCCCAAAATCTTGGGTGTGACGTTTGATCAGGATCTACATTTTGGTGAGCATGCAGCCTTCATATGTCCCCAGAACACCATCTACATAATGAGGCGAGAATACTCCCCATCAGGGAGAGAAATGAGATGCTAACCAAAAAGTTCCTGTTGAATACCCAGAAACCTGGGCATCCCAACAGACATCTGATTGATGAGCCAATACCGCCCAGGGGCTTAAGGAGTCATCTCCGTAAGCATTATGAGGGCATACGGCACCTGAGAACTCAGCCGTATGAAGCAAAAAAACACAAGCAGGTCCTCAGTGAAATCCACAAGCAGGTGTCGGACATTTATGCCAGGAATTGCCCGGTAAATCCAGTACTCACAGACCAGTACCCAAAACTTGCGGAAGAGGAACGCACACTCCCGAGGGAAACGCGAGTCACAATAGCTAAACTTCGTTCTGGATACTGTAACAGGTAAAAAACTCTTACCTTTCCACAATCAACCCCGACATACAAAATGTATGCCCTGCTTGCGATGTGTCCCCACATGACACCAACTATCTCTTTAATTGTAATGTGGAACCAACGCCTCTAACACCCTTCACATTATGGTCCACCCCTTTTGAAACAGCATGTTTCCTTGGACTCCCGTTAGAGGATATTGATGACAATTTGTGATCGGTCACACCTATTGGATGGGACGAAGCACGGCTACAACAGCAACAACAACAACAACAATTCCAAAGGGCCCTTATATCTACTGTCTAACTTATGACCAACTAAATATAGGAGATTTAGATTTCCCTACCTTGACTATTTCTATCAAACAAAGCTTCTGCATTGTTATTTCATTTCAAATTAAAATTAAAACGTATAGAATAAGATGATGGTTACAGTCACCATCGGTTGAAAGTTGATATTGTTCTAAAAAGCGAGATTTCTGAGCGTATTATATACAGTAGATTGGGTAGATTCAGTTGCTGCTAGAGTAAGGAGTAGTTGTATAGTGAGAAGTGGTTAAACCAATGAGTACAGTGGATGCAAAAATTTTTCATATCTTTTCTTATAACCTTTTTCATATATTCCAGCAATATTTTTATCTGATCTTATGTGTCATACGATTTCTGTCTGGGCCACGAAAAACAGGATCGTCATGATATTTATGAAGAATTTCTTTCTTTTATTTTGTCGACTTTTGTCACATGCATAACTTCTGGTGTTAATGCGATTGTTAAATTTTTGAGAACTTTGCTACCTATTTTCTTTTTATTTTAATTTTAAATTTGCTTACTCGAGTATTCATTATTATTGACCAATTTGTCTCCTAAGGGACAACTGTCTTTTTCTCTTATAAGTCCTAGATTGCCGGCATTTGTACAGCACGTGTACAGCCTGGTTAAGTATCGTCCTAAGTCAATCTCTTCCTCAACAATCAGGTTGCTTGTATTTATTATGCTACAAGTTTTCTATCGTTTGGGATGAAAACGAGCGCGACATGTCTAATTGCAAATTTATTAATTTATAAGGCGCTTTATTTGTAATAAGGTTTCATATGTGACTATTTATTTTCTTCATTCTTGTTGGTAATATTGTTATTGGTGGTTTTCTTTTCTTTTAGACTTTTGCATAGTTCCACCGACATAAGATTTTCAATCAGGCGATTTTGTGAAAATTTATTGTGAATTTTGATATTGCTATTACTTCATGATTATCTTTGATTTGTTCATTATGCAAATTCTTGATTTGCCAGTGAACTTAGGCAGTGCTGATGAAGCTTAAGAAATTTTACTGTTGATTGGGGCATTTTGAAGGTTATTGTTTGGAAGTGGGTTTTCAATAGTAAGGTAATAAGGTATTAAAGTTGATATTTACATTTTGTTCAAATGTAGTTGGAGTTTTGGTTAAAACGAGGTTTTTAATACGCCTTTTTAGCTGTCTAAATTTAGTTTTTAAATAATTTCTGGGCATCATAGCTATTGCGATGATCAACAGTATGAATACGCAAATCAGAAGTGCAAACCAACCATCTGGAATGTTCGGAATATTTTCCGTATCTATCTTAAATTGTGGTTCATATTTGACAATTCTATTCTCTGTTACTTTATTTTCAGAATTTCCTGAATTTTCCTTTCCTATTTCACATCCGGCTATTGCTATCATAATTCCGTTTGCCAATTTTTTCCACCAAGACATTGTGACAAGAAAAAAATTGCTTGTTTGTTTGAAAAAATGCCTAATTTATTAATATTTTTTTTAGGATTTTAGAAAATGATCTTAACGGTTTACTAATTTCTAAATTGGCTTTCTCATTTAGGCTTTAATAAAATGCATTTGTATGATTTTCTGCTGTAGTCTTCTCTCCTACAAGTTTCTTGGAAATTTCTTCCCATTTGTTCCTTTCTGTTTGATGGAAATTGCAAACGCTTGAATTCAAACGGCATGTCTGTTGGTATCAGTGGGATTTGCGGTATAAGCCCAACTTCACCTTTCGCTTTGCCGGTCAGTATTGTTGCTTCAAATAAATTCGTCATCAACTTTTTTACATTCAGCCTTGTTCCATTACACAATTTTGGTGCATTTAAATTCTGTAATAAAATTACTGATTAGCCGACCTTCAAATTTAAACAACGCGGTGGCATAACAGACGGTTCCAATGAATTCGAAAATTCAACTGGATAATTCACTGCGCTATTTACTGACTTGTATGTTGTCACCACACCTGGAAAATTTTTCAGAATGTGATGACTGATTTCATTGACATGTACCTTTTTTGTTGCCAGTATTGCGCGTTCTCTCAACCATTTGTGATTCATGTAATTTTGAACAATACTTGGAAACACTCGTTCAATTAATTCTTCTTTTGATTGGATAATTGTACAAAAATTGTTTGGCAATGTAACCAAACCATTTGTTTTGTCGATTGGAATTTCGCCATATCCGAACTCTAACAACTGCTTCAAGAACTGCTCTGCAGACTGATCATTGTGCAACTGAACACGCATGTTTATGTGTAACGTTAATTTTTTCACGTATCGCCACAAAAGGGAACACTTCAAACATGCATTGATCTTATCTGCCGGTGCTGATAGTGGAATAACGGGCAATGTTTGTCGAAAGTCACCTGCCAATAAAATTAAAGCACCACCAAAAAGCCTTCGGTTTCCATGTAAATCTTGCATCGTTCGATTTAATTCTTACAATGATTTTTTGTTTGCCATTGTACACTCATCCCATAGAATGACCGCTGCTCTTTGCAAAACTTTTGCCATTGCTGAATTTTTGGATATGTTACAGGTTGGATTTTCAACCACCTGTATATTCAATGGCAATTTTAAAGCTGAATGAGCTGTTCGTCCTCCATCAAATAAAGTTGCAGCATTTCCAGAAGAAGCGAGGGCCAAAGCAATTTTCTATTGCGATCGAATCGTTGCCAAAATCAATGAAATCACAAATGTTTTCCGGTGCCGCCAGGTGCATCCAAAAAATATGATCCACCAGTGTTATCAGAAATAGCTTGCATGATTTTGTCATATCTATCCTTTTGTTGATTATTCAATTTGGTGATGTTGGATTGAGGACATGTACGTAAATCGTCACAATCGAATTGTTGTTCACGCTGCAACTCTCGATCAAATAAATCATGCATTGGATGATTTGGTGAAATCAAAACTAACTGCCCCAATGCTTTATTGGCAATCGCAAGATACATATCTTCAATGATTATCATAGCTTCATTGTACATTTCCAATGTAATCAGCAAATCAGGATCCATTGCTCTACAACGCATCCGAATTAAAATATCTTCAGTTATGTAATCTTTATATTTATTCCACAATTCAATTGGATTCGATGGCAAGCATGTTGATATTATAATCGAAAATAGCATTCGTATTTGCTGTGGATGATATGAAATCGATGCCTCGTGAAGTGCTGCGTACCAATGACTGTCATCTTTTAACAAATGCTGTGGATGAGATGAAATCGATGCCTCATGAAGTGTTGCGTCCCAATGACTGTCATCTTCTAACAAATGCAAGAGCTGATATTTTTCGCGATATGTCTGACAAAAATGACCGTGAATTGTTCTTAAATCCTGAAATGATTTTGGTACTCAAAAGTTTACAAACAACATTCGCAAATAGAAATATTCAGCATTGCTGGGATGTGGCGTATAAATCCTGCCCAAGGCATCTGTTTGGAAAATACCTGGATGACCACCAACAGGTGTTCCTTGTTTACGCCGTTGAAATTTTTTCGATGACGCATTCCAGGTGTAATATTGCGGTATATCAACATATATGAAATTTCTGGCAAATGTGTCGATTTCACACAATTGAAAAAAGCAGCTAAAGTAGTTGCTGGTGGTTGTGCTGCTCCTTGCTGTACATTCTCAGTAGTGAAATAAACTCGTTGACCATTATCCAGATGAACTGCCAAATGGACAACGACAGGATATCTTTCGTGCAAAGGAAACAAAAAGATACGCCAAACTGCTTCATTACTGTTTATGTATCGCCCCATTTGATATTGAGTGATTTTATCATTTATATTTTCCCCATCTACCTACTCTAAAAACATCCATATCACTTCCCTTATTCACATATTTACAAATGTATTTGATAGACTTTACTGAGTTACAGTACTCAACATTTATGTGAGCCTGAAAAACTTTTGACAGGGTCGGTGAATATGGCACGACCCAACGATTGTCAACTTCGATGTCTTGATTGCGCACTCTTATTATCGCCGTTTTACCATTATTTTCAAATGATCGACGTCGATCATACATGGTGAATTCATATTTATTTCACCGCATGGACCGTGAATCATGTTTTTTGTTACCACTTCAAATAATTCTGGATCGATGGTTTGATCAGGTATTTCGTCTGATATGACGCTATCAATCTCGTCCGGTGTTATTTTACGTACCAGCCATATCAATATGTGTGCGTGTGGCAAACCTCTTTTTTGCCATCCAATCGAGTACATCCAACATTTTACCTTTCCAAAAATGCTTAATTTTACGATTAAATCCATCAGTGCCTTCAATTTTTGACGGAATACACGTGCTGTAACATCGTGTCGATCTGTTAGTGACTGACCGTCGAACAAATTATTTTTTATATCGTTCTATATCGGGTGACACTTAAAAGTGACGAAAAGATCTGTTCGGCCGTATTTTCTAACATATGACATAGCATCTTGTGCATAATCGTGCATGTGGCGTGGACTACCAATATAAGAAGCTGGTAATATCGTCAGACGTCCGATATCATTCACATTTGCATCATTCGCTATTGCATCTTGCAAATGTATGTACTCTTCAGATCGAAATTTGGCTTGATTGAATCGGATGAAATTGAGACGTTCAGTTTCAATTTTTACATACTTGTCTACAATGTATTGGTGAAAAAGTTTACCACATCTCAGAATGTAATTTTGTTCTTGTGCACGAATCATCAATCCATAAGAATAATAATTCATCGCACTAACTTTCTTTTGAACATCTCGACCGGTAAAAAATATCTTCATTCCATTTAAAATTTTAGTTTTTATTTAATATCTGAGTAATATAATTAGTATATTATTTATCGGTTCTTGTATCTATCATTGTTATATTAACGTGATAACCATCATCACCTTTCCAATGTAGAATTGGATATTGTAATGCGTCGTAACTGCGATGAAGCACCGAAACAAGCTGTAATTGTTCATTTCTACAATGAAGTACAATATCGCGGGATTTTGAAACTGATCGCCAACAATTACAATTGCCACTTCATCAATCGTCGGTACATTAAATCTTCTAGCATGCTTACCAAAAGGCGTTTTATCCGCTCTGATTATGATTTTGTGATTATCAGATGGCATACGATCGAGAGCGGTTTTGAAACAATTTGTGGATCGTAATTAAAAGCAGCACGATACATATTTTCTAGAACACGACGTCGTATTTGTCTTGGTCGTGCTGGATTCCTTTGCCGCTGTGGTTCTGCAGATCTGTTTCGTGCATATATTTCACGTCGTATTTCATTTTGTTGTGACAGGTCATGAATACTTTGCGCTCTTCTTTGAAGTAACATTCTGTTAGCACTACGCGTACGTCGACCGATATTTTGACGTCTGGCTCAAGGCATTTTCTCCAAGAGAAAGAAAAAAGATTCACTAAAGCTCCATGTTCAACGCAAGAAAATTAATTTAAGAAAAGCACATGTGCAAACAAAAAATGCGCGGACGAAGAATATGTCCAAGAGACAAAACGAAAATACAAACCGTGCAAAAAATTGGATGAAAAACACAATAAAACACGTGCGCACGATTAGATACAGTTGATATCACTAATGTATTCTGTAAAATGAACGAAGAAAGAAAATTTAAAAAAATAAATTTGAAGAGAAAAACTGGATACATCATTGCCACAATTTTCTACTATATTTTTGTTCAACGATACGACATACTTGCAGAAGGAATCCCCACTGCATTATAAATATTGATATGAATTCAATTGAAAATGAAGAAATACTCAATAATTAATCGAAAGCTAAATTAATATTGAAGACACGTGTTGATTCTCCATAGTTCATAACAAAAAGACCTAATGTCAATATACACCGAAAGTACGATGTGACAGATATATTGTGTTGTGGTGTATCTCTTTCCATTTTATCTGAAAAATCCCTACTGCCAAAATGGCAGCCATGTTCATTGTTCATACTCTTGTCTAAGAAAACTCGATCAGATGCAGATGAATCAGTACAACACATCATAAATACATTTCTTCATTACTTTTTTTTTTAATTTTTTATTCTTAAGTCATCAGAGTAAAAAATTTAGTAAGTGTGTAGGAACAACAATTTTCGGGACGCTGGTGAATATATTCGTTGAACTCGAGGGATCCATGAATTAGGTTACCAAATAGTTTTAGCGATATTGATTCGAAAACAGGTGGGTGAATGTTTCTAGTGTTGACTTGATCCGTATTTTGAAGAAACATTGTATCAGATTTGGTAGTCGTAAATTTGCAAGTTGAATGGGAACAGTCAACGATGCTGTATGTTCGTTTTCCCAATAAATTTTTTCTCGTCGTGAAAGAAGATTGAACACGTTGCGCCGAACCGTTGTTTGTTGGGACAGTTGTGTAATGAAGAGATATTGTTAATTTTCAGTAAGGAAGCGACCATTAGAAAAGAACCAGTTGAAATTTGAGGAATGTCGGGTTTTGATTTCGCGAAATCTAAAATATTGGCCGAAATAATGCATCAGGGCTTCGTCCTAAAAAATGCGATGAACTCGATACTCTTGAATTCTTGTTACCAAAATCCCAGCCAAAAACAAATTTGCCGATGCGAAATGTATGACTTCTTCATCAGAATGCATTCGGTCAGCAACTTCCAAGATTATTTCAACTGTATTCATGGTTGTTTCTGAAGAAAAGCAACGCAATTCTATTACAATGTTGTTTCTTTGACACAACAAAATCACACTTAATAAATTAGTAGGACATTACTCATCAAATTGAATCACAGCATATAGCGAACTAGCGGGACCCCGGCTTGCATGATTTTGTCATATATATCCTTTTGTTGATTGTTCAATTTGGTGATGTTGGATTGAAGAAATGTACGTAAATCGTCAAAGTCGAATTGTTGTTCACGCTGCAACTCTCGATCAAGTAACTCATGCATTGGACCATTTGGTGAAATCAAAGCTAACTGCCCCAATGCTTTATTGGCAATCGCAGGACACGTATCTTCAATTATTATCAAAGCTTCATTGTACATTTCCAATGTAATCAGCAAATCAGGATCCATTTCTCTACGACGCATCCGAATTAAAATATCTTCAGTCATGTAATCTTTATATTTATTCCACAATTCAACTGGATTCGATGGCATGCATGTTGATATTATAATCGAAAATAGCATCCGTATTTGCTGTGGATGAGATGAAATCGATGCATCATGAAGTGTTGCGCCCCAATGAGTGTCATCTTCTAACAAATGCATGAGCTGACATGCTTCGCGATATATCTGACAAAAAGACCGTGAACTGTTCTTAAATCCTGAAATGATTTTGGTCCTCGAACGTTTACCAACAACGTTCGCAAATAGAATCATTCAGCATTGTTGGGATGTACCGTATACATCCTGCCCAAGGCATCTGTTTGGAAAATACTTGGATGACTATCAACTGGTGTTCCTTGTTTATGCCGTTGAAATTTTTTCGATGATGCATTCCAGGTGTAATATTGCGGTATATCAACATATATGAAATTTCTGGTAAATGTCTTGATTGCGCACTCTGATTATCGCCGTTTTACCATTATTTTCAAATGATCGACGTCGATACAATGGATATCCGTCATTGCCGGTTATCGTATCGGAAATTAATGCTCTCGGATACCGCTTTGAACATTTCCCATCCATCATATATGGTGAATTCATATTTATTTCACCGCATGGACCGTGAATCATGTTTTTTGTTACCACTTCAAATAATTTTGGATCGATGGTTTGATCTGGTATTTCGGCTGATATGATGCTATCAATCTCGTCCGGTGTTATTTTACGTACCAGCCATATCAATATGTGTGCGTGTGGCAAACCTCTTTTTTGCCATCCAATCGAGTACATCCAACATTGTACCTTTCAAAAAACACTTAATTTTAGAATTAAATCTATAATTTCCTTCAATTTATGCCAGAATATACGTGCTGTAACATCGTGTCAATCTGTTGGTGACTGACCGTCGAGTAAATAATTTTTTATATCGTTCCACATCGGATTACATGTAAAATTGACGAAAAGATCTGGTCGGCCGTATTTTCGAACATATGACATAGCATCTTGTGCATATTCGTGCATGTGGCGTGGACAACCAATATAGGAAGCTGGTAATATCGTCAGAAGTCCGATATCATTCACATTTGCATCATTCGCTATTGCATCTTGCAAATGTATGTACTCTTCTGATCGCAATTTAGCTTGATTGAATCGAATGAAATTGGGACGTTCAGTTTCAATTTTTGCATACATGTCTACAATGTATTGGTGAAAAAGTTTAACACATCTCAGAATGTAATTTTGTTCTTGTGCGCGAATCATCAATCCATAAGAATAATAATTCATCGCACTAGCTTTCTTTTGAACATCTCGACCTGTAACAAATATCTTCATTCGATTTTAAATTTTAGTTTTTATTTAATATCTGATTAATATAATTAGTATATTATTTACCGGTTCTTGGATCTATCATTGGTATATAAATGTGATAACCATAATCACTTTTCCCATGTAGAATTAGATATTGTAATGCATCGTAACTGCGAGGAAGCTCCGAAACACGCTGTAATTGCTCATTTCTACGATGAAGTACAATATCGCAGGATTTTGAAACTGATCGCCAACAATTACAATTGCCACTTCATCAATCGTCGGTACATTAATCTTCTGGCATGCTCACGAAAAGGTATTTTATCCGCTCTGATTATGATTTTGTGATTATCAGATGGCATACGATCGAGAGCGGTTTTGAACAATTTCACCAATTCATTGTTCTGAAGAAAAAATCTTTGGAGATCGCAAATAATTGCTCGCTTTGTGTGTGAGCCAATTGTGCAAGGTTCATCCAACTCACGATTTTCATCTTCGATAAAATATATTTGCAAAAATTGATGGTTAGTGTCAGGAAATGGTAACAATGCACCTGCTCAATGATAAGTCTGACCTTGAATTTGTAATATGTATGCAATGTAATTTGATGTTGGATCAGAATCCTTAAAAACATTGTAGAAACTAATTTTTGTAGAACCAAAAGAGGTCATTTGAAATGATGAATTGTATTCTTGTATATGATTCATAAAATGCTTCGACATTGCTGATCCTCCAAAAATCAATGAGTGAAATGGATCAGGTGGAGTTTCAAATGCCGGCAATTTCACTTTGCCATTAGCACAACACATGCCAGCCGTTTCACCCGAAAACTTAGCTGCTTCACAATGTGGACATATCGCACTCATTAATCCAATATATCCATGCATACCGTAATCAATTTGTGGATCGTAATTAAAAGCAGCACGATACATATTTTCTAGAATACGACGTCGTATTTGTCGCGCGCGGTCGAAATACACCCAGAGTTATATGTCCAAAAGACAAAACGAAAATAAAAACCGTGCAAAAAATTTGATGAAAAACACAATAAAATACGTGCGCACGATTAGATACAATTGATATAACTAAATGTATTCTGTAAAATGAAAGAAGAAAGAACATTTGAAAAATAAATTTGAAGAGAAAAACTTGATACATCATTGCCACAATTTTCTACTATGTTTTTGTTCAACGATACGACATACTTGCAGAAGGAATTCCCGAAGTATTATAAATATTGATATGAATTCATTTGAAAATGAAGAAATACTCAATTATGAATTTAAAACTACATAAATATTGAACACACGTGTTGATTCTCCATAGTTCATTACAAAAATACCTAATGTCAATATAAACCGAAAGTACGATGTGACAGATATGTTGTGTTGTGGTGTATCTCTTTCCATTGTATCTGAAAAATCCCTATTGCCAAAATGGCAGCCATGTTCATTGTTCATACTCTTGTCTAAGAAAACTCGATCAAATGCAGATGAATCAGTACAACACATCATAAATACATTTCATCATTACTTTTTTTTTTTTTTTATTCTTAAGGCATCAGAGTGAAAAGGTTAGTAAATGTGTAGGAACAACAATTTTCGGGACGCTGGTGAATATATTCGTTGAGCTCGAGGGATCCATGAGTTAGGTTACCAAACAGTTGTAGCGATATTGATTCCAAAACAGGTGGGTGAATGTATCTAATGTTGACTTGATCCGTATTTCGAAGAAACATTGTATATATATATAAGATTTACTTATGGCTATCAGATTTGGTAGTCGTAAATTTGCAAGTTGAATGGCAACAGTCAACGATTCTGTATATTCATTTTTACAATAAATTATTTCTCGTCGTGAAAGAAGATTGAACACGTTGCGCCGAACCGTTGTTTGTTGGGACAGTTGTGTAATGAAGAGATATTGTAAATTTTCAGTAAAGAAGCGACCATTTGAAAAGAACCAGTTGAAATTTGCGGAATGTCGGGTTTTGATTTCGAGAAATCTAAAATATTGACCAAAATAATGCATCAGCGCTTCGTCGTAAGAAATGCGATGGACTCGATACTCTTGAATTCTTTTGCCAAAAGCCCAGCCAAAAATTAATTTGCCGATGCGAAATGCATGACATCTTCATCAAAATGCAGTCGGTCAGAAATTTCCAAGTTTATTTCAACTGTATTCATGGTTGTTTCTGAAGAAAAGCAACACCATTCTATTACCCTGTTATTTCTTTGGCACAACAAAATCACACTTAATAAATTTAGAGGGACATTACTCACCAAATTGAATCACAGCATATAGCGAACTAGCGGGACCCCGGCTTGCATGATTTTGTCATACATATACTTTTGTTGATTGTTCAATTTGTTGATGTTGGATTGAAGAAATGTACGTAAATCGTCACAATCGAATTGTTGTTCACGCTGCAACTCTCGATCAAATAAATCATGTATTGGACGATTTGGTGAATTCAAAGCTAACTGCCCCAATGCTTTATTGGCAACCGCAAGACACACATTTTCTATTATTATCAAAGTTTCATTGTACATTTCCAATGTAATCAGCAAATCAGGATCCATTGCTCTATGACGAATCCGAATTAAAATATCTTCAGTCATGTAAACTTTACATTTATTCCAGAATTCAATTGGATTCGATGACATGCATGTTGATATTATAATCGAAAATAGCAATCGTATTTGCTGTGGATGAGATGAAATCGATGCATCATGAAGTGTTGCATCCCAATGAGGGTCATCTTGTAACAAATGCAAGAGCTGACATGCTTCGCGATATGTCTGACAAAAATGACCGTGAACTGTTCTTAAATCCTGCAATGATTTAGGTCCTCGAACGTTTACAAACAACATTCGCAAATAGAAACATTCAGCATTGTCGGGATGTACCGTATACATCTTGCCCAAGGCATCTGTTTGGGAAATACCTGGATGACCATCAACTGGTGTTCCTTGTTTAGGCCGTTGAATTTTTTCGATGATGCATTCCAGATGTTATATTGCGGTATATCAACATATATGGCATATGTGTCGATTTCACACAATTGAAAAAAGCAGCTAAAGCAGTTGCTGGTGGTTGTGCTGCTCTCTGCTGTACATTCTCAGTAATGAAATAAATTCGTTGGCCATTTTCCAGATGAACTGCCAAATGGACAACAACAGGATGTCTTTCGTGCAAAAGAAACGAAAAGATACGCCAAACTGCTTCATTACTCCTTATGTATCGCCCCATTTGATATTGAGTGATTTCATCATTTCTATTTTCACCATCTACTCTAAAAACAGCCATATCACTTCCTTTATTCACGTATATACAAATGTATTTGATAGACTTTACTGAGTTACAGTATTCAATATTTATGTGAGCCTGAAAAACTTTTTACAGTATCGGTGAATATGGCACGACCCAACGATTGTCAACTTCGATGTCTTGATTGCGCACTCTTATTATCGCCGTTTTACCATTATTTTCAAATGATCGACGTCGATACAATGGATATCCGTCATTGCCTGTTATGGTATCGTAAATTAATGCTTTCGGATACCGCTTTGAATATTTCCCATCGATCATACATGGTGAATTCATATTTATTTCACCGCATGGACAGTGAATCATGATTTTTGTTACCACTTCAAATAATTCTGGATCGATGGTTTGATATGGTATGTCGGCTGATATGACGATATCAATCTCTTCCGGTGTTATTTTACATACCAGCCATATCAATATGTGTGCGTTTGGCAAACCTCTTTTTTGCCATCCAATCGAGTACATCTAACATTGTACCTTTCCAAAAACGCTTAATTTTACAATTAAATCCATAAGTGCCTTAAATTTTTGCCGGAATACACGTGCTGTAACATCGTGTCGATCTGTTGGTGACTGACCGTCGAACAAATTATTTTTTATATCGTTCCACATCGGAGTACACGTAAAAGAGATGAAAAGATCTGTTCGGCCGTATTTTCTAACATATGACATAGCATCTTGTGCATAATCGTGCATGTGGCGTCGACTAACAATATAAGAAGCTGGTAATATCGTCAGACATCCGATATCATTCACATCTGCATCACTCGCTATTGCATCTTGCAAATGTATGTACTCTTCTGATCGCAATTTGGCTTGATTGAATCGGATGAAATTGAGACGTTCAGTTAAAATTTTTGCATACATGTCTACAATGTATTGGTGAAAAAGTTTATCACATCTCAGAATGTAATTTTGTTCTTTATTTAAAATCGAATGAAGATATTTTTTACAGGTCGAGGTGTTCAAAAGAAAGTGAGTGCGATGAATTATTATTCTTATAGATTGATGATTCGTATCATCAATCTATAAGAATAATAATTCATCGCACTAACTTTCTTTTGAACACCTCAACCTGTAAAAAATATCTTCATTCGATTTTAAATTTTAGTTTTTATTTAATATGTGATTAATTTAATTAATATATTATTTACCGGTTCTTGGATCTATCATTTGTATATTAATGTGATATCCATCATAAAAAAAAATTTTTTTTCAGTTAAATAAATAAAAAAAAAATGTTGTCTTAGCTTTAACATTAAAGTACATGTATTTAAAAACTCAAGTGCATGCGTCGGCTTTTCTTTGCCATTTCATCTAAAACTTCATCAACGGTAACAATTTGATCACGGTGGATGCTTTTCACTCATCGTGTTTCTCAAATAGTTTTTAATCAACCTAAGAGTTGAAAAAGATCTCTTGTTCGTTGCCGCTGTTACTGGAAGTGTTCACAAGATTTTCAACAACATGTGAACATTAGGAAAAGCCACAGAATTGCATTCCTGTAATATTAATCTATATATATAAAAATTTGACCGTTTTTCGCTTTGTGATGAACTTTGCGGAGAATGGCTCAACCGATTTTAACCAAACTTTGCCGCATTGAAGAGACACATGTGGGGAAGGTTTATAACTATGTTTGGTTAAAATCGGTTCACGCATTCGTGACTTATGCATACACATGTGCGTAAAATGTACGCACCATACAAACCGTATAAAACAACAACCATACCTGTAAGTCAAACGCTGCTTCATGTGTACTGTGTTTTTTCTTCGTGCTCTTTCGTTTCTCCTTTCACCTCTCCGTCAACACACAGTATACACGAGGTAGCATCATTCAATTATATGGTTGGCTTAAGTCGACAAGAACAAAACACCTTGGCACAGATTGTCATAATCTGTGTATTGGTGCATGGTTTAATTATCATTCAACCATCGAAAATAACAGCCTTTGTTTACATTTTGTATCTCCTTTTGACAACCGCAGCGACCATGCAATGAAAAAATAAAATCAGCTGATGACTTGAGCCAACCATATCATTCAACCATGCGAGGTAGCGTTCCTGCAATGCGTGTATTGTGGTATTGGTGACTTTGACAGCATTGTTAAACACAAACATACAGCCTGATTGTGTACGTCGAGACGAACGATCGTTTCGTCTGCCAGACGATTCATTTGTGTATATGCATCATGTAAGTAAACGTTAGTCTGGCCACACGAAAACAGTTTATTGTTACGTTGTTGTCGTCTAGGTAGGTAGTTTGTAACTCGAATACAAGACGAAAGTGAGACGACAATCGAGCAAAATAGACGATAGGTTATTAGTAATCGTCTTGATGGTGTTGGATGATTTCAGTAGCTTTGAGACGAAGCACAAGCGTATACAGCGCGTCTATTCGCCGTGGCATTGGAACAGAACGGACGTGGTAAGTTACAGTGGCAAAATAGTGAAAGTGAAAAGTGTAAATCAGGGTCAAAAATAATTATTATTTTGGAAAATTTTAATGAAAATATCTACGGAAAATGTGAAAACAATCTCTTTTCTTAAATATTTTCATTAAAACTAAAAGAAAAAATACAAAATTACAGCCGATATTTTCAATAAAATATTAAAAAATTTCGCCGATGAATGGCGGTTTCTGTTCTAAGTTTTTTTTCCGCACATGGTCAATTTGGAGGGAAAAACATAAAAACAGAAATCGGCAATCATCGGCTAAAATTTTGGATATTTTGGAAAATGATCATATGTATTTAATTAGCGAGCTTTGCTCATATTGCTTTATACAATGGTTTTTGTAATTGATATTAGAGAAAAATTGTAAGTTTACAAACGGCGATGGTTACTAGGACATGTTTCTGAATTTCACTTCTTCATCAGCTAGCTTTTCGGGAGCTGAGCGTTGAACTCGAGTCTCCAACATTCATATCAGTGCAAGCCTTTTTAGCTGCTACGCCATATGAATGTTCCGTTGTTCGCTGTACAATTGGTCTCTAAGAGGTGCCTTTTTTGTTTATATTCCTTTTGATCACCATGTAGGCACATACACTCTGTATGTAGTTTATTCCTAATGGTGTGGATATGATTTTTAGGCGTGCTTTTGAAAGCTTAGTAACATTTGTTCGGATTTTTACAGTATTTGTTTTTAATACTTCCGCTGTTACTATTATATCAATATGATCATATGTATTTAATTAGCGAGCTTTGCTCATATTGCTTTATACAATGGTTTTTGTAATTGATATTAGAGAAAAATTGTAAGTTTACAAACGGCGATGGTTACTAGGACATGTTTCTGAATTTCACTTCTTCATCAGCTAGCTTTTCGGGAGCTGAGCGTTGAACTCGAGTCTCCAACATTCATATCAGTGCAAGCCTTTTTAGCTGCTACGCCATATGAATGTTCCGTTGTTCGCTGTACAATTGGTCTCTAAGAGTTGCCTTTTTTGTTTATATTCCTTTTGATCACCATGTAGGCACATACACTCTGTATGTAGTTTATTCCTAATGGTGTGGATATGATTTTTAGGCGTGCTTTTGAAAGCTTAGTAACATTTGTTCGGATTTTTACAGTATTTGTTTTTAATACTTCCGCTGTTACTATTATATCAATATGATCATATGTATTTAATTAGCGAGCTTTGCTCATATTGCTTTATACAATGGTTTTTGTAATTGATATTAGAGAAAAATTGTAAGTTTACAAACGGCGATGGTTACTAGGACATGTTTCTGAATTTCACTTCTTCATCAGCTAGCTTTTCGGGAGCTGAGCGTTGAACTCGAGTCTCCAACATTCATATCAGTGCAAGCCTTTTTAGCTGCTACGCCATATGAATGTTCCGTTGTTCGCTGTACAATTGGTCTCTAAGAGTTGCCTTTTTTGTTTATATTCCTTTTGATCACCATGTAGGCACATACACTCTGTATGTAGTTTATTCCTAATGGTGTGGATATGATTTTTAGGCGTGCTTTTGAAAGCTTAGTAACATTTGTTCGGATTTTTACAGTATTTGTTTTTAATACTTCCGCTGTTACTATTATATCAATATGAGCATATGTATTTAATTAGCGAGCTTTGCTCATATTGCTTTATACAATGGTTTTTGTAATTGATATTAGAGAAAAATTGTAAGTTTACAAACGGCGATGGTTACTAGGACATGTTTCTGAATTTCACTTCTTCATCAGCTAGCTTTTCGGGAGCTGAGCGTTGAACTCGAGTCTCCAACATTCATATCAGTGCAAGCCTTTTTAGCTGCTACGCCATATGAATGTTCCGTTGTTCGCTGTACAATTGGTCTCTAAGAGTTGCCTTTTTTGTTTATATTCCTTTTGATCACCATGTAGGCACATACACTCTGTATGTAGTTTATTCCTAATGGTGTGGATATGATTTTTAGGCGTGCTTTTGAAAGCTTAGTAACATTTGTTCGGATTTTTACAGTATTTGTTTTTAATACTTCCGCTGTTACTATTATATTTTGGAAAATTTTAATGAAAATATTTAAGAAAAGAGATTGTGTTCACATTTTCCAACGATATTTTCACGAAAAATTTACAAAATATATATTATTTTTGCAAATGATTGATAAGAAGTGAAACAGTGAACAAATGGAGTGAAAAATACACACAACAGAACTCCGCAAAAATAATAAATATTTTAGAAGTCTTTACTAAAAATATTTAAGAAAAGAGATTATTTTTGCTGATGATTGCCGATTTCTGGTCTGTGTAATTTCCATATCAACACGTGGCCATATTCAACACGTGGTCACAGTTGAATTATATTTTCAAAAAAAGGCCCTAACAGTATGTTAATTTGAATTCCAGTTTAAAAACAGAAAAGTAGCAATCAAGAGCTCAGAGTGATATAAAGGA
This sequence comes from Eurosta solidaginis, assembly GCF_040869045.1. NCBI lineage: Eukaryota > Metazoa > Arthropoda > Insecta > Diptera > Tephritidae > Eurosta > Eurosta solidaginis. Next base: position 201,718,859 of record NC_090324.1, read on the forward strand.
GACCAGTTTGATTCGATTTTGATAAAAGTGTCGTTTAAATACAACTGAAAGGAAGACATGCTAACATCGGACGTAAAACCCGTCACAATAGAAATGTGCAAAATCACAGACAAAATGAAAATGACGAAAACCATGCTGATAGATTAAGTCAACAAAGAGATCGTAATAGGTCACGTTCTCAAAATCGGTCAATAAATATCAATTCTGTAAATTTGAATGGTGCAGCATTTCAATATAACCCACAACTTGATTATTCATCTTACAAATACGTTGTCATTGGAAGTATGGATAAAATTTGCGGATCTTGTCAAGCATTGAAATTTAAAACTGAAACACCAGGCATGTGTTGCGCTGCAGGAAAAGTTCGTTTACCAGACATACAAAATCCGCCCGAACCATTAGCTACATTATTATCCGGAAAATCGCCCTATTCCAAACATTTTCTTGAAAAAATTGCCACATATAATTCATCTTTTCAAATGACAAATTTTGGTGCTGGAAAAATTATATCCGACAACTTAATGCCAACGTTCAAGGTAATACATCAACTTGAACGTTCAACAACATTCGCTGACACATCTAATGAATCATTAGGTTTTATGGACTTGGCAAGCATATCACCTAATAGGTTCATTACTACCACTACCCGATCAAGAGTCAAAGTTTTTGCAAATTTATTTCATTAATGACAACGATGATGAGCTTGAAACACGATGTGTATTTTTCAAAAATATAAACACAGTCATCGTGAGAGAGTTACAAGATTTATTATACACACACAATGTTTTGGTGCAAAATTTTAAAACAACAATCGAAAGATTGTTATCTGATAATCATAAAATCAAAATTGATGCAAATAAAAAGCCATAATTAGAGTCCATAAAACCTAATGATTCATTAGATGTGTCAGCGAATGTTGTTGAACGTTCAAGTTGATGTATTACCTTGAACGTTGGCATTAAGTTGTCGGATATAATTTTTCCAGCACCAAAATTTGTCATTTGAAAAGATGAATTATATGTGGCAATTTTTTCAAGAAAATGTTTGGAATAGGGCGATTTTCCGGATAATAATGTAGCTAATGGTTCGGGCGGATTTTGTATGTCTGGTAAACGAACTTTTCCTGCAGCGCAACACATGCCTGGTGTTTCAGTTTTAAATTTCAATGCTTGACAAGATCCGCAAATTTTATCCATACTTCCAATGACAACGTATTTGTGAGATGAATAATCAAGTTGTGGGTTATATTGAAATGCTGCACCATTCAAATTTACAGAATTGATATTTATTGACCGATTTTGAGAACGTGACCTATTACGATCTCTTTGTTGACTTAATCTATCAGCATGGTTTTCGTCATTTTCATTTTGTCTGTGATTTTGCACATTTCTATTGTGACGGGTTTTACGTCCGATGTTAGCATGTCTTCCTTTCAGTTGTATTTAAACGACACTTTTATCAAAATCGAATCAAACTGGTCTCCTTTATATCACTCTGAGCTCTTGATTGCTACTTTTCTGTTTTTAAACTGGAATTCAAATTAACATACTGTTAGGGCCTTTTTTTGAAAATATAATTCAACTGTGACCACGTGTTGAATATGGCCACGTGTTGATATGGAAATTACACAGACCAGAAATCGGCAATCATCAGCAAAAATAATCTCTTTTCTTAAATATTTTTAGTAAAGACTTCTAAAATATTTATTATTTTTGCGGAGTTCTGTTGTGTGTATTTTTCACTCCATTTGTTCACTGTTTCACTTCTTATCAATCATTTGCAAAAATAATATATATTTTGTAAATTTTTCGTGAAAATATCGTTGGAAAATGTGAACACAATCTCTTTTCTTAAATATTTTCATTAAAATTTTCCAAAATATAATAGTAACAGCGGAAGTATTAAAAACAAATACTGTAAAAATCCGAACAAATGTTACTAAGCTTTCAAAAGCACGCCTAAAAATCATATCCACACCATTAGGAATAAACTACATACAGAGTGTATGTGCCTACATGGTGATCAAAAGGAATATAAACAAAAAAGGCAACTCTTAGAGACCAATTGTACAGCGAACAACGGAACATTCATATGGCGTAGCAGCTAAAAAGGCTTGCACTGATATGAATGTTGGAGACTCGAGTTCAACGCTCAGCTCCCGAAAAGCTAGCTGATGAAGAAGTGAAATTCAGAAACATGTCCTAGTAACCATCGCCGTTTGTAAACTTACAATTTTTCTCTAATATCAATTACAAAAACCATTGTATAAAGCAATATGAGCAAAGCTCGCTAATTAAATACATATGCTCATATTGATATAATAGTAACAGCGGAAGTATTAAAAACAAATACTGTAAAAATCCGAACAAATGTTACTAAGCTTTCAAAAGCACGCCTAAAAATCATATCCACACCATTAGGAATAAACTACATACAGAGTGTATGTGCCTACATGGTGATCAAAAGGAATATAAACAAAAAAGGCAACTCTTAGAGACCAATTGTACAGCGAACAACGGAACATTCATATGGCGTAGCAGCTAAAAAGGCTTGCACTGATATGAATGTTGGAGACTCGAGTTCAACGCTCAGCTCCCGAAAAGCTAGCTGATGAAGAAGTGAAATTCAGAAACATGTCCTAGTAACCATCGCCGTTTGTAAACTTACAATTTTTCTCTAATATCAATTACAAAAACCATTGTATAAAGCAATATGAGCAAAGCTCGCTAATTAAATACATATGATCATATTGATATAATAGTAACAGCGGAAGTATTAAAAACAAATACTGTAAAAATCCGAACAAATGTTACTAAGCTTTCAAAAGCACGCCTAAAAATCATATCCACACCATTAGGAATAAACTACATACAGAGTGTATGTGCCTACATGGTGATCAAAAGGAATATAAACAAAAAAGGCAACTCTTAGAGACCAATTGTACAGCGAACAACGGAACATTCATATGGCGTAGCAGCTAAAAAGGCTTGCACTGATATGAATGTTGGAGACTCGAGTTCAACGCTCAGCTCCCGAAAAGCTAGCTGATGAAGAAGTGAAATTCAGAAACATGTCCTAGTAACCATCGCCGTTTGTAAACTTACAATTTTTCTCTAATATCAATTACAAAAACCATTGTATAAAGCAATATGAGCAAAGCTCGCTAATTAAATACATATGATCATATTGATATAATAGTAACAGCGGAAGTATTAAAAACAAATACTGTAAAAATCCGAACAAATGTTACTAAGCTTTCAAAAGCACGCCTAAAAATCATATCCACACCATTAGGAATAAACTACATACAGAGTGTATGTGCCTACATGGTGATCAAAAGGAATATAAACAAAAAAGGCAACTCTTAGAGACCAATTGTACAGCGAACAACGGAACATTCATATGGCGTAGCAGCTAAAAAGGCTTGCACTGATATGAATGTTGGAGACTCGAGTTCAACGCTCAGCTCCCGAAAAGCTAGCTGATGAAGAAGTGAAATTCAGAAACATGTCCTAGTAACCATCGCCGTTTGTAAACTTACAATTTTTCTCTAATATCAATTACAAAAACCATTGTATAAAGCAATATGAGCAAAGCTCGCTAATTAAATACATATGATCATTTTTCAAAATATCCAAAATTTTAGCCGATGATTGCCGATTTCTGTTTTTATGTTTTTCCCTCCAAATTGACCATGTGCGGAAAAAAAACTTAGAACAGAAACCGCCATTCATCGGCGAAATTTTTTAATATTTTATTGAAAATATCGGCTGTAATTTTGTATTTTTTCTTTTAGTTTTAATGAAAATATTTAAGAAAAGAGATTGTTTTCACATTTTCCGTAGATATTTTCATTAAAATTTTCCAAAATAATAATTATTTTTGACCCTGATTTACACTTTCCACTTTCACTATTTTGCCACTGTAACTTACCACGTCCGTTCTGTTCCAATGCCACGGCGAATAGACGCGCTGTATACGCTTGTGCTTCGTCTCAAAGCTACTGAAATCATCCAACACCATCAAGACGATTACTAATAACCTATCGTCTATTTTGCTCGATTGTCGTCTCACTTTCGTCTTGTATTCGAGTTACAAACTACCTACCTAGACGACAACAACGTAACAATAAACTGTTTTCGTGTGGCCAGACTAACGTTTACTTTCATGATGCATATACACAAATGAATCGTCTGGCAGACGAAACGATCGTTCGTCTCGACGTACACAATCAGGCTGTATGTTTGTGTTTAACAATGCTGTCAAAGTCACCAATACCACAATACACGCATTGCAGGAACGCTACCTCGCATGGTTGAATGATATGGTTGGCTCAAGTCATCAGCTGATTTTATTTTTTCATTGCATGGTCGCTGCGGTTGTCAAAAGGAGATACAAAATGTAAACAAAGGCTGTTATTTTCGATGGTTGAATGATAATTAAACCATGCACCAATACACAGATTATGACAATCTGTGCCAAGGTGTTTTGTTCTTGTCGACTTAAGCCAACCATATAATTGAATGATGCTACCTCGTGTATACTGTGTGTTGACGGAGAGGTGAAAGGAGAAACGAAAGAGCACGAAGAAAAAACACAGTACACATGAAGCAGCGTTTGACTTACAGGTATGGTTGTTGTTTTATACGGTTTGTATGGTGCGTACATTTTACGCACATGTGTACGCATAAGTCACGAATGCGTGAACCGATTTTAACCAAACATAGTTATAAACCTTCCCCACATGTGTCTCTTCAATGCGGCAAAGTTTGGTTAAAATCGGTTGAGCCATTCTCCGCAAAGTTCATCACAAAGCGAAAAACGGTCAAATTTTTATATATATAGATTAATATTGGCAAGCATATCACCTAATAGGTTCATTACTACCACTACCCGATCAAGAGTCAAAGTTTTTGCAAATTTATTTCATTAATGACAACGATGATGAGCTTGAAACACGATGTGTATTTTTCAAAAATATAAACACAGTCATCATGAGAGAGTTACAAGATTTATTATACACACACAATGTTTTGGTGCAAAATTTTAAAACAACAATCGAAAGATTGTTATCTGATAATCATAAAATCAAAATTGATGCAAATAAAACGCCTGCCTGCAAGCATATCACATAATAGGTTCATTACTACCACTACCCGATCAAGAGTCAAAGTTTTTGCAAATTTATTTCATTAATGACAACGATGATGAGCTTGAAACACGATGTGTATTTTTCAAAAATATAAACACAGTCATCATGAGAGAGTTACAAGATTTATTATACACACACAATATTTTGGTGCAAAATTTTAAAACAACAATCGAAAGATTGTTATCTGATAATCATAAAATCAAAATTGATGCAAATAAAACGCCTGCCGGCGAACATCGTGAAAGATACAATCAACCAACTTCAAGCAACGAGGTTGCAATTGTTATATCTGGTGATGAATTTCAACCAAGGGATATTGTTTTGCAAAGAAGAAATGATACACTGCAACGTGTTAATGAAACGCATCGAAAATATTATGCATTGCAATATCCTCTTATGTTATGTCGTGGTGAAGATGGTTATTCGATTGATATAAAACAAGTAAATCCAGAAAATGGTCAAGAAACAAATAAAACTGTTAGCGCAATGAATTATTATGCATACCGGATCATGATAAGAAGAAATCAAGAGAATCACATTTTAAAATGTCGTAAATTATTTCATCAGTACATTGCTGATATGTATGCGAAAATAAAAACAGAACGATTGAATTACATTAAATTCAATCAGAGAAAATTACTCTGTGACGAATACATACATTTACGAGATGCAATTAACAACGATACAAACGTGAATAAAGTTGGTGAAATGGTAATATTAAAAAATAAAAAAAATAAATGTAAGGCGCGATAACCTCCGAAGAGATCTAAGGCCGAGCTTCTCTTCCAATTTGCGTCGTGCTCCTCTTGATTTTTCCCTACAAATTGGCCGGACGGGACCTACATGTTTTATGCCGACTCCGAACGGCATCTGCAAGGCAGATGAGTTTTCACTGAGAGCTTTTCATGGCAGAAATATAATCGGAGCGCTTGCCAGACACTTCCGAGGGGCAACCCCGCTTAGAAACATTTTCTTCTAATTGAAAAATCTTATTTCTAAAATTTTGATGTTGCTTTGCCCGGGAGTTGAACCCAGGGCATACGGTGTGATAGGCGGAGCACGCTACCATCACACCACGGTAGCCGCCGGTAATATTACCTTCATCGTATACAGGCAGTCCAAGGCATATGCATGAACACGCTGCAATGTTTTATGTCAGAAATTATGGTCGACCAGACTTATTCATAACTTTTACATACAATCCGAAATGGGATGATATTAAGAATCATTTATATCCTGGACAATCAGCTACTGATAGGCATGACATTACTGCAAGAGTGTTTAGACGAAAGTTACAGTCTCTAATGGATTTCATTGTAAAACATAAAGTTTACGGAGATGTACAATGTTTCATGTATTCTGTGGAATGGGAAAAAGAGGCTTGCCTCATGCGCATATTTTAATTTGGTTAAAACAAAAACTAACCACAGATAAAATTGATGATATTATATGTGCTGAAATTCTAGATATAAATGAAGATCCCGAATTACATGATACTGTAATCAAAAACAAGATCATGGACCGTGTGGTACGTTAAATCGAAATTCTCCAGGTATGGTTGATGGTAAATGTTCAAAAAATAACCCAAAGCAATTAGTTGCTGAAACAATGACTGGAAATGATGGATATCCATTGTACCGTAGAAGATCACCAGAAGAAAAACAGTCACTGTGAAAATAAATAATCAAGATGTAGAGATCGATAACCGTTGGATAGTTCCGTATTCCAAATTATTATCGAAAACATTTAACGCACATTCAAATGTTGAATATTGTAACTCCGTAAAATCCATCAAATACATATGCAAATATATCAATAAAGGAAGTGACATGGCAGTATTTGGAGTTGCAAATCAAAATGATGAAATTACTAATTACCAAATGGGAAGATACATTAGTAGCAACGAAGCAGTTTGGAGAATATTATCATTTCCGATTCATGATCGCCATCCAGCTGTTATTCATATGTCAGTCCATTTAGAAAATGGACAACGTGTTTATTTCACTGAAAATACTGCTCAAGAAATGGCCGAACGACCACCAGCAACAACACTACCTGCATTTTTCAACTTATTGGAAACAGAATCATTTGCAAGAACAGTGCTTTATTCAAATGTGCTTAAATATTATACTTGGAATGCATCATCAAAGTCATGGGTACGAAGGCAATGAGGAATACCTGTAGATGGATATCTTGGTGTTCATTTGGGTGATGCAATCGGACGACTTTACACTGTGCATCCAAGTCAAGCGGAATGTTTCTCTTTACGTTTACTCTTAGTTGATATTCCCGGCCCAAGATCATTCCAAAGTTTGAAGCGAGTTAATGGTCATCTTTGTTATACTTATCGGCAAGCATGCGAAGAATTGAATTTGCTATCATTGGGATGTAACTCTTATGGATGCATGTGCAACAAGTTCTCCACACCAAATAAAAACACTATTTGCTACATGTTTCCCAACAAACCCAATAGGAATGTGGAGAAGTTACCGAGAATACATGACAGAAGATATTCTACATCAAGTACGTCGCATTACTGCAAATCCAAATTTGAATTACACAGACGAATTATATAATGAGGCATTAATTAAATCGAAGACTTTTACCTGATGATTGCAAATAAAACTCTGAGTGAGTTAGGTATGATCGCACCAAATCGTCCGATGCATGATGCATACAATGCAGAATTAAGACGTGAGAAAGAATATGATCGAAATGAGCTGAACACATTTGTAATCACAAACCTACCAAAATAAACCCAGAACAAAGGCAGGCATATGACAAAATTATAGACAATTTTGCAAATGAAAGAGGAGGAATATTCTTCTTAAATGCACCAGGTGGGACTGGAAAAACGTTTTTGTTGTCGTTAATTTTGGCCACCATTCGATCACAGAATAATATTGCATTGGCTTTGGCATCATCCGGAATAGCGGCAACTTTATTGGATGGGGGTCGCACTGCACATTCTGCATTAAAGTTACCATTTGTATAAAAATGCAACTGCACTAGACACTTTAGTTATGTTGTATATATTTGTAATTATCGTTTATCACACACAATTCAAAACTTGAGTTATTATTATTTATAATAAAATAAAAAATGAAATTAAAATTTTAAATAAACTGCGCGACGACCGGCGGGAGAAAATACAGCAAACGATTGCGGTTCGGACGTTGCGTGTGGGCGGGTAGTTTTAAGTAAACTAAAAAATTGAGAGTGAGCGCGGTGGTGGTTGGCAAGCCACAGCTAAGCTGCTCTGCCTGCGCTTGGCCGCACTGGCCGGGTGTTGCCAGACGGAGGGGGCGGACTTAGTCCGAAAACTCGATCATGTCTTCAACATGTCATCTTCGGACATAGGGGAGAGCGGTCGGGAGTTGAGGACCGCCTCTATGCGTACTAAGAGGGTAGTAAGCTCTTCGAAGGAACTCTTCTGGTTTCCTGCTACTTTCGTAAAGTGTTTCTTGAAACTTTTCACGGCCGCTTCCCATAGACCACCCATGTGGGGAGCATATGGTGGGATGAATTTCCATGAGAATCCGTGAGTTGCATACTTTTCGGCGACGTCTGTAGCGATTTCCTTGAGGAATATGGTGAATTCTCTTTATAATCCGCGTTGTGCGCCGACGAACGTCTTTCCGTTGTCAGAATATATCTGGTGGGGTAGGCCACGGCGGCCAGTGAATCGGGCAAAGGCTGCGTTGAAGGCATTCGTGGTGAGATCAGAGCACACTTCTAAATGAACAGCCTTTGTGGAAAAACAGACGAACAAACAAACGTAAGTTTTGGCATACGAAGCTCGGCGAAGGGGAGAAGTTTTTACCATAAATGGTCGAGCAAAGTCGACTCCTGTTGTATGAAAAGGTAGGGAATACGTTTACCTCTCAGGTGGCAGAGCTGCCATTATCTGCTGTTTGTAGATGTTGCAGGTTTTGCAACAAACGTAGAATGTAGTACTGTTGCTGTACCATTCGGATCATCAGCTGTTTGTTGGCGTGCAGCAGGTTCGAATGGAGGAAGTCCAACAGAAAAGAACAAAATTGAGAGTTTTCGGGTATGATAATTGGGTGCCACTCATTAAAGCTATAGGTGGCATATGCTAATCTTCCAGAAACTCGCATGATTCCTGAGTCATCTAGCATGGGGTTTAATGTCAAAAGGGTGTTCTTTTTGGGTAAGGATCCTGACGTTTGAAGCAGCTCTATCGTGTCTCCGTAATGATTCCGTTGAGTTTGAATGATGATTTTGATTTTGTCATCATTCACTTCGGCGTAAGTCAGGTTGAGCGTGGCTGGAATTTTCAGTTTCCTTGCTTTCTTGGTAAACCGCAACATATAGGCCACGACTCTAAGCACTCGAGAAAACGACGAAAAACGCTCGAGTATATCTATATCTTCTTCCTGCAGGGTGTGGAATACTTCCACATGTCGTTGTTCGGGTGGAGTTGGGTGGTGAGATGTATCCTTTCGCCACGACTAAATCTTGAGGCTTGCAACCTCGAGTACCTAAATCCGCTGGGTTATCCCTACTGGAAACGTGCCTCCAAATGGCGTTGTCGACGTTCTTAAGAATTTTGGATGTCCTGTTTGCGACATACGCTTTCCAGTTATGGGGGGGTTTTTCTAACCATGCCAGTGCGATGGCAGAATCGCACCAGAGAATGAGTTCGTGTTGGGGTAGGTTCAGCTCACTTCGGAGCTGTTTCACTAATTTGGAGAGTAAGACTGCTCCACAGAGTTCTAACCGTGGAAGACTCACGGTTTGAAGGGGTGCTACTTTGCTTTTAGCAGCTAGCAAATGGGATGAAAACCTAGTTTCATGGGTTTGTACACGTAAATATAAACAGGCACAAATGCTTTTTCGGAAGCATCTGAAAATCCATGCAGCTGGATGAGTTTATCGGGGGAATACTGTACCCACCTAGGGATTTTAATTTCTCTGATGTGAGGTAAATTTTCGTATATTGAGGTCCATTTTTGGAGAGCTCCGGGTTTCACGTCTTCGTCCCAATCCGTTCCTTCCATCCAGAGTTGTTGCAGCAACATTTTTGCAAGAATCATTATTGGTGAAAGCCATCCTGCGGGGTCAAACAGTTTTGCAACTGCTGATAAAATCTGCCTTTTTGTAGTCGCGTTTTCTGCTGATGGTGGATCATACGTGTAGGTGAAAGTATCGGTTAGCGCGTTCCACTGGATTCCGAGGGTTTTTGTGGAACTCGAATCATGGAATTTAAGGAAGTCGACGTCTAGCAAATCAGGGTCGGGAACGGGTTTTAAAATTTCAGGGTGATTTACCGACATCTTCCTCAAAGGGAACCCTGCCGATTTTAAGGCTTCGATAACTTGAGTCCTGGAGTTCAAAGTGGACTGTATATTATGACCGCCTGACAAAATATCGTCAACATATGCTTCATTCAATAAAATGTTTTTAGCGAGCGGATATTCATCTTGACAGTCGTGGGCGAGTTGGTGTAGGGTTCGAATTGCCAAATATGGCGCGCAATTTACAGCAAAGGTAACTGTTTTTAGTCGAAAATCTTCTATCGGGAAAGTTGGTTGTTTCGATTCGATGAAAATTTTTATCTTCTTCGTGGATGAGTATTTGGCGATACATTTTCTCAATATCGCCGTTAAAAACAAACTTATAAAGTCGCCATTTAAGTATGACGAGCATTAAGTCATTTTGTAGTATGGGGCCTGTATGGAGAACGTCGTTCAAAGAGTTGCCAGAATGCGACATTTTTGATGCGTTGAAGACGACTCGCACTTTTGTGGTTTTGCTTTCGGGTTTTATGACAGCATGATGGGGTAGATAAAATGATAGATATTTACCATCTCTAATTATCTCTTGTTGGGAGGCGGGTTCCATGTGATCCATGGATAAATATTCATTAAGGACTTCAAAATATTTGTCTCTTAATTCGGGTTTTCTTTCGAGCGTGCGTTCAATGCTGATGTACTGCTGTTGTGCTGCGGGTCGTGAATGACCGAGTGCCAGGTTGGCTGGAAATTCCGATCTGAATGGTAGTTTGACTCGGTAGCGTCCATCTTCCTCACGAATTGTGGTTGTCCGGTAGAGTGCTTCGCAGTATTCATCATCTGCTGATCGTTGTTGGGTTTAGTGAACTTCTTCCTGTTCCTAAGATTGTCTCAAAAGTGGATTGATGGGGTCATCGGTGCATTCCGTGACATGAGTGCTGAAGGTTGATACCTTTTCAGCTACAGGGCCGCTTAATATCCATCCGAGTATTGTGTTTTGGTAAGTAATGTTCGACTCACATTTCATAGGAGCTCTTTGGTGAGGATTTGCGGGGTGATATCGCTGCCGATTACCACATCGATTTTCGATGGTATCGAATACTGTGGATCGGCTAACGGCAAATGGGACAGTTCTTCGAGATCGATGCTTGAAACTCTGACTGTGGGCAAGAACTTAGTTAGTTTTGGCAAAATTATTGCTTGTGCGTCTATTATTTGGGTTAAGTCTGCCGAACAGAATGTTATCTGGCAGACTTTATTGGCATTTTTCACAACCGTTCCACCCATTCCAGATATCTGGTGGAGAGACTCTTTTGTGGGTAGACCAAGAAGCTTTTGTATACGGGATGATACAAACGTTTTTTGTGAAACTTGGTCTATTAGGGCACGAATTTTATGAAATTCGCCAGCATAGTATATTGATACTACTGCTGTTGGTAGTAGGGTGGTTCCATGATTACTGGAGAAGAGTGTAGAAACCGGTTTTTTGTCTTGAGACTGTTGGGAGGAGGTGGCTCTTGCGGCGGCTCGCTCGTCGTCCGTTCTCCTAGGGGTGCCGGCTTGGGCATTTTGAGCTCTGGGGTTTGGTTGTGATTGTTGGGGTTTGGGCTGCAAATGCAGTAGTGAATGATGACGTTTTTGGCAATAAACGCACGTCAAACTACTTTTACATTCGTTGTTGGGGTGTGACGTAGACAAACAATTTTCGCAATAATTATTTTCTCTCACAAATTTGATTCGGTCTGATACCGATAAATTTCTAAACCTAACGCAAGATTTGACTGCGTGGTATTGGTTGCAGAATCTACATGAAGCCGTTTTATTGAACTCGGTGTGATATGCATGGGTTTTATTATTATTGGGTTGGGTCGAGTTTTGATTCACCATTCGTGGTGTAAAACTCGAAAATTGGGGCTTCGCCTTGCCTGGTCTGTACGTACTTAATCTTTCTACTACCTCGTATCTGCTGGTGAGGAATTTATTCATGTCCTCCCAGAGGGCAGCTGCTTCCGGGAGCTGAGGGATTGTTCCCATAGTGAAAGGCTTTCACTTGGCAGCTTTGATGAGCACAGATAAACGAGGATCGGGCCCCAGTCCGTTGTCGGGATTCCTTGGGTGTTTAAAGTTGACATGCAATTGTTGATTGTTGTATGCATCTTCTGGATTTGTTCTCCGTTTTCTGTGAATATTGTGGGCAGGTTGAACAGCGTCTTTAGTTGATTGTCGACGAGTATCCTTTTATTTCCGTACCTCGATCTAAGTGCTTCCCAAGCAAGCTCGAAATTATCATCGCTCAGTGGGTATTGTTTTACAATAAGTCCTGCTTGCCCTTTAGTTTTCAGGCGTAGGTGGTTTAATTTTTGAGCGGGTGATAATTTAGGGAGATTTTTATATACTGCCGTGAACATATCTCTAAAGAATGGCCAGTCCTCGTATCCACCATGAAAGACTTCGGTGTCACATGGTGGTACTTTTAAATAAAAACCGTTTGCGTTTGAATCGTTCATTGGGTGGGCGGGTATTTGTTGTTGGTTTGTGCTAGCAGTATTAAAAAGCTGTAAGACTTCTAAAATTTCCGATTTGCATGTTTGGTACGTTTCCATGCATTTAGCAAATTTTTGCTCAACCGAGCCGCTGACATCTGTATAATTATCAGAGAAACTTACATCTCGATGGGACTCTAGCACCTTTGCCCATATTTTATCTAGGTCTTCTAATTTGACCTTAAGCATACACTCTGATAAATCGGTAGCTTGGGAGGGTGACCATCTTGAGCAGTAAACTTCTACTTGGTTACCGTCATATATGAATTTCTGCAGGCATTGGTCTGCCGTGGTAAATTTTTGGGTTTCGTTTATTTTTGGCATTATAATTTAATTTTACCAAGAAATGGGAGCTTTTATTAAGCTGTGAAGGTCGAAAAAATTTTGTCAAAAGAGCAAAAAAAAAATTTTTTTTTGAAACCAGCCAAATGTACGCTTGGTTTTTAATATGGGCTTGTCTCAGCGCTTCTGAGTTCAAGTAATGTGAGTATATAAATGGGTGGGTGTTCACTAGGGTTTTTTTTTTTTTTTTTGTGAGGCCCGCCTAATATATGCTGGGTTTTTGGTTTGTTATGTGCTTGTCTCAGAGCTTCTGAGTACAAGTAATATGGGTATATGTATGTATATATATATATATATATAAATATATTTGCCGGTAAACTGTGGTGTACCAACAACCTTTTGTTTGCCGTGCCAATGCACTTGATCTGTATTGACAAAGTAAATGTATGCAAAATATGTAACCGATGATCTTTTTTGTTGCTTCCTTCTATTATGTAGTTACATATGGTCATGCAATTACTTTGTTGAGGGTGGGTTTTTGGCTTATGCGAAAAGATATACAAGTGCGTGTGGGTTTTATGGGTGCATATACCTGTAGATTTGTATGCAAATTTAATCTTGGGTGCACCGGTAAAATTAACTTTAGGAAAAGTGACAAAATTTGGCAAAGTTCGTTGCTATGGGTTTTTTATAAAATATATTTTATGTAATATATAGGTAACTTGGGCAGCGGTGAATTTCGCGCTGGAAAAATATATATAGCTCGTGGATGATTACCGAACTAAGTGGGTATATACATATATTACATATATACGTATATACTTTTATAATTAAGTAGGTATTTAGCGCAACGAACTTATTGGGTATATAGCACCGGGCAGTGGATTTTCCGTTGGTACGGGAATGCAATTTTATTATTTGAAAAATCTATATGGGTTTTTGAAGGGACTGTACCTTTTGGTACTAGTGGGTAGGAAATTGAAATATTTTGCCGTTTAGGCTTTATGATGTGGGTTATATACCCAGGGTCCGGATATTTAGAGCGGAGGGTATAAAATTCTGGAATTTATAGAATTTGGGTCCGTACTTTAGACGGAGGAAATATATTTGGGGGTATATATTGGGTAAGTTTACAATGAAGGGGTCCGGATTCTAAGATCGGAGGGATATATATGTATGTATATATGTGTATATGTACCGTACTCACTCTGACATTTTTGGTTTTTATATGTGTTACTTGTGAGTTGTTTGTATTGGACCTCCTTGCTGATGTTGTAATGTTCATGTTGTTCTTCGTCTTTGTTGTAATGGTGATGTTGTTTTTAATATATGTATGTGTTTTGTTTTATTAAAATTATAAAATTATTGTTTTCAATTTTTTTCTTTTTTCAAATCTATTTTTTCCTTTTTTCTCAAAAATTTTTTTTTTAAAAACGTTATTTAATTTTTAATGTTAACACAATAGCATTCAAGATATGTATGTATGTATTTTTTTCAATAAATTTTTATTTTCTTTAAACTTTTCTTTTAATTTTCACCTTCACCCACTTCTTTTTACAAAACTTAATTTTGTTTGATTTTTTGTAAATAAATCTTGTTATGATTTTTGTTTTTTTTTTTTTGAAAACAGATTTCTTTCAATTGGTTCTTTCAACAAATTCTTTTTTTTTGTAACGCTAACTTTTTCCTTCAAATTAATTTTATTTCTTTTTCTCAAAATTTTTTTGTTTTTTTTTTTTTGTTTTTTTTTTTTCACAAAATATTTTTCCCCTTTGTTTTTATCAAAAAATTATATTTTCTTTTTTCCGTAATTTTTTATTAAATTTTTTGATTTCTAAAAATTTTTCTTTTCTTCACACACCTTAATGTTATTTTTGCATGCATATATGTACGAATGTTTTGTTTAATTTATTTTAAATAATTTTTGTTTGTAACACTTGTTCCTACTTTGTGTTTTTATTGCCGATCGCGTTTTTTTTCGTTTTTATGTACAAATTTGTGTTTATTTGTTTTAAATTTTTAATTAAATTTTTGGTCGCTGGTGTACTTTGGCCGCGAAAGGACCATGTATAAAAATTCAACTGCACTAGACACTTTAGTTATGTTGTATATATTTGTAGTTATCGTTTATCACTCACAATGCAAAACTTGAGTTATTATTATTTATAATAAAATAAACAAGTAAGGAAGGCTAAGTTCGGGTGTAACCGAACATTACATACTCAGTTGAGAGCTATGGAGAAAAAGTAAGGGAAAATCACCATGTTGTAAAAAGAACCTAGGGTAACCCTGGAATGTGTTTGTATGACATGTGTATCAAATGGAAGGTATTAAAGAGTATTTTAAGAGGAAGTGGGCCATAGCTCTATAGATGGACGCCATTTAGGGATATCGCCATAAAGGTGGACCAGGTGTGACTCTAGAATTTATTTTGTACGATATGGGTATCAACAGAAAGGTATTAATGAGTATTTTAAAAGGGTGTGGGCCTAAGTTCTATAGATGGACGCCTTTTCGAGATATCGCCATAGAGATGGACCAGGGGTGACTCTAGAATTTGTTTGTACGATATGAGTATTAAATGAAAGGTGTTAATGAGTATTTTAAGAGGGCGTGGGCCTTTGTTCTATATGTGGACGCCTTTTCGAGATATCGCCATAAAGGTGGACCAGGGTGACTCTAGAATTTATTTGTACTATATGGGTATCAAATGAAAGGTGTTAATGGGTATTTTAAAAGGGAGTGGGCCTTAGTTCTAGAGGTGGACGCCTTTTCGGAATATCGTTATAAAAGTGGACCAGGGTTGACTCTAGAATGCGTTTGTACAATATGGGTATCAAACGAAAGGTGTTAATAAGTGTTTTAAAAGGGAGTGGGCCTTAGTTCTATGGGTGGACGCCTTTTCGGGATATCGCCATAAACGTGCGTTTGTACAATATGGGTATCAAATTAAAGGTGTTAATGAGTATTTTAAAAGGGCGTGGGCCTTAGTTCTATAGGTGGACGCCTTTTCGAGATATCGCCATAAAGGTGGACCAGGGGTGACTCTAGAATTTGTCTGTACGATATGGGTATCAAATGAAAGGTGTTAATGAGTATTTTAAAAGGGCGTGGGCCTTAGTTCTATAGGTGGACGCCTTTTCAAGATATTGCCATAAAGGTGGACCAGGGGTGACTCTAGAATTTGTTTGTACGATATGGGTATCAAATGAAAGGTGTTAATGAGTATTTTAAAAGGGAGTGGGCCTTAGTTCTATAGGTGGATACCTTTTCGAGATATCGCCATAAAGGTGGGCCAGGGGTAACTCTAGAATTTTTTTTGTACGATATGGGTATCAAATGAAAGGTGTTAATGAGTATTTTAAAAAGGAGTGGGCCTTAGTTCTATATGTGGAGGCCTTTTCGAGATATCGTAATAAACGTGGACTAGGGTGACTCTGGAATGTGTTTGTACGATATGGGTATCAAATTAAAGGTATTAATTAGGGTTTTAAAAGGGAGTGGCCTTAGTTGTATATGTGAAGGCGTTTTCGAGATATCGGCCAAAATGTGGACCAGGGTGATCCAGAACATCATCTGTCGGATACCGCTAATTTATTTATATATGTAATGCTACGAACAGTATTCCTTCCAAGATTCAAAGCCTTTTGATTTCGCCCTGCAAAACTTTTTCATTTTCTTCTACTTAATATGGTAGGTGTCACACCCATTTTACCAAGTTTTTTTCTGGAGGGTGGGGCCGTGTGTAGAAGTCCACGAAAGTGGGGAAAGCTTCTGACCGCCATTCACCTGGGAATGGCCAGAGCGATTCTTTTGCATGCGGTTCAAGCAGCTCACTACTGCCGGTCGCTTGCGGCCAAGTATCCTCTGGGTAGCCGCTAAACACCCGTTTAGCGGTGAGCTAATGTGAGAAGGCGGCAACCTGGTTAGGCCACTCTGACATAATCGGTTTAAGGGCTATCCGGGGGAGATTTCATCGGCAGCGTCTGTACACCTCTAGGTGCGGCTGCAAGCGGGCGTCTGTCTTGGAGCAAGCGGCTCGCTATATAAACGTGCCAAGTAATATTTTCACCCCCGCTGAGCGGGTTGTGCGCTGGGTTTGGGACCCGCCACGTAAAACCATACTCCAATGAAATATAACAACAAGCCTCGGATAAATACACTCTCTATTGATGACGACCATGGCAAACGTTTGAAGGACAATGAATTGAGGGCATGCACCTGGAACGTCCGCTCCCTGAATGGGATTGGTGCAGATACCCGGCTGGTTGATGTCCTCGTCAAAGCAAAATCTGACATCACCGCCATCCAAGAAATGCGTTGGACGAAGCAAGGAAGAAAGAAGATCAAAAATTGTGACATATATTGGAGTGGCCATGCGAATAAGCGCAGTTTCGGCGTCGGATTCGTGGTGGGAGAGAGACTTTGTCGCCAAGTGCTGGCGTTCACGCCTGTGGACGAGCGTCTCACCGCTATTCGAATAAAAGCAAAATTTTTTAATATATCATTCATCTGCGCCCATGCGCCGACAGAGGAGAAAGACGATGAGGTGAAAGACACTTTTTATGAACAATTAGAACGCACATACGAGCGCTGCCCCCGTCATGATATAAAAGTCGTGCTTTGCGATTTTAACGCCAGGGTGGGCAAAGAAGGTGTTTTTGGCCCTACAGTCGGAAAGTTCAGCCTAGACAATGAAACTTCTCCTAACGGACTGAGGCTGATTGACTTTGCCGGTGCTCGAAACATGGTCATATCAAGCACGAGGTTCATGCATAAAAAGATACATCAAGCTACATGGCTGTCTCCAGATCGAAATACTCGCAATCAGATCGATCACGTTGTGATAGAAGGACGGCATGCCTCCAGTGTTTTAGATGTGCGAACGATCCGAGGACCTAACATCGATTCGGACCATTATCTCGTTGCAGCCAAAATACGCACCCGCCTCAACGCGGCTAAAAACAAGGAACAAAAAACACAAGGAAAGCTAGACGTCGAAAAGCTTCAATCACAACAGACTGCCAATGATTTCGCAACTCGACTCTCACACCTGCTCTCTGAGGGCACAACTCATCCTGAAGGAATACAGGAGCAGTGGGATCATATCTCCAAAGCACTTCATACTGCCGCCGAGGAAAAAATTGGTTATCGGCGGCCACGAAAAAACAACTGGTATGATGAAGAATGTCGCGTTGCAACCGAAAGAAAAGACGCTGCCTACAGGGCTACGTTAAAAGCGGGCGCGACAAGAGGAGTGTGTGAACGCTATCGTGAGTTGTAAAGGAAAGCGAGACGCCTTTTCAGGAAGAAAAAAGCAGAAGCAGAAAGGCGTGAGTGCGAGGAGCTTGAGCTGCTAGCCACCAGGAATAACGCCCGAAAATTCTACCAAAAAATACGGCGACAGACGGAAGGTTTTAAGACCGGGGCAAACTCATGTAGGAATGAAAACGGCGACCTTGTTACTGATGTCCAGAGAGTGCTTAGATTATGGAGGGAACACTTCTCTGCTCTCCTAAATGGAGGCAGCAATTCACCGCGCAGAGATGAAGAACCCGATCCCGCAATCGATGATGATGGAATATATGTCCCCCCGCCCGATTATGACGAAGTTAGAATAGCAATAACCAGATTGAAAAACAACAAGGCCGTGGGCGCTGATAGATTGCCTGCGGAGCTATTCAAGTTCGGCGGCGAGGAGTTGGTAAGGCGCATGCAGTAGCTTCTTAGCAAAATATGGGCGGACGAAAGCATGCCCGACGGTTGGAATCTAAGTGTTCTTTGCCCAGTCCACAAGAAGGGGGATTCTGCCAAATGCACCAACTATCGTGGAATCAGCCTTCTTAATATCGCATATAAGGTCCTTTCAAGTGTATTGTGCGAAAGATTGAAGCCCACCGTGAACCGGCTGATTGGACCTTATCAGTGCGGCTTCAGACCTGGTAAATCTACCATCGACCAGATTTTCACAATGCGTCAAATCTTGGAAAAAACCCGTGAAAAGAGAATCGACACACATCACCCCTTCGTCGACTTTAAAGCCGCCTTCGACAGCACGAAAAGGAGCTGCCTATATGCCGCTATGTCTGAATTTGGTTTCCCCGCAAAACTTATACGGCTGTGCAAAATGACGTTGAGCAACACCATCAGCTCAGTCAGAATTGGGAAGGACCTCTCCGAGCCGTTCGAAACTAAACGAGGTTTCAGACAGGGTGACCCCCTATCGTGCGATTTCTTTAATTTGATTCTGGAGAAAATTATACTAGCTGCAGAACTTAACCGCACTGGAACAATATACTATAAAAGCGTGCAATTACTGGCTTATGCTGATGACATTGATATCATCGGCCTAAACACCCGCGCTGTTAGTTCTGCTTACTCCAAGCTGGAAAAAGAAGCGGTAAAGATGGGTTTGATGGTGAATGAGGACAACACGAAGTACCTGCTGTCATCGAGCAAAGAGTCAGCGCATATGCGCCTTGGCAACCACGCTACTGTTGACAGCCATAATTTCGAAATAGTAAAAGACTTCGTTTATTTGGGAACCAGCATCAACACTAGCAACAACATCAGCACTGAAATCCAGCGAAGAATCAATCTTGCCAATAAATGCCACTTTGGACTAGGTAGGCAATTGAAAAGTAAAGTCCTCTCTCGGCGAACGAAAATCATACTCTACAAGTCACTTTTCGTACCCGTCCTGCTATATGGGGCAGAAGCATGGACCATGACAACAGCAGATGAAGCGGCTTTGGGAGTGTTCGAGAGAAAAGTTCTTCGAAAGATTTATGGACCTCTACGCGTTGGCGATAGCGAGTACCGAAGAAGATTTAATGATGAGCTGTACGAGCTATATGCAGACATCAAAATAGTCCAGCGAATTAAAACGCAGCGGCTGCGCTGGCTAGGCCATGTTATGCGAATGAAAGATGATGCTCCGGCCAAGAAAGTGTTTCTATCGGAACCCGCCTATGGAAGCAGAGGTAGAGGGCGGCCCCCACTCCGTTGGAAGGACCAGGTGGAAAACGATTTAAACTCCCTTGGTGTGACCAATTGGCGCCGGTTTGCGGAGCGAAGGAGCGACTGGCGCGCCTTGTTGGACGGCCATAACCGTTTAGACGGTTAAGCGCCAATTAAGTAAGTAAGTAAGAAAGATTTTCGAAATATCACAAACATATTTGGTGGCGCACTAATTCTTTTGTCCGGTGATTTTCGACAAACTTTGCCTATTATTCCCAAATCAACAGCAGCTGATGAATTGAGAGCATGCCTTGAATCTTCTAATCTGTGTAGATATGTTCAAAAACTCACATTAACTACCAATGTTCGTGTGCAGTTACAGAATGATCCAACAGTTGCTGAATTTTCCGAACATTTGTTGCAAATTGGAAATGGACGAAAGCCAATTGATAAGAATACACTTCCAACTAATTTTTGTACCGTAACCGAATCAAGAGTACAATTAGTGCAAAATGTATTCCCAAATATTGCACAAAACCATCGAAATCAAGACTGGCTAAGCGAGAGAGCTATATTAGCTGGCAAAAACTCAAAATATATATATATATAACAGAAAATTATGAGCAACGGTATAGGAACAACTAGCCAAGATCCAAAAAAAAAGGTTAAAGAGATTGACATGAACAAAATTTGAAGGTGTAGCCAGGAGGTATACTAGGTTCGAAACTTTACTTCTTTTAAATCAAATCGAGTTGATTTAACCTAATCAACAGCATATTCTACTCATACATAGTATATTCAAATCGTTGCCGGCATACACAATACTCATCACAAATGTAACAAGTCTAATTTTTCAAATACTGCGCCAAATAGGATCCAATGGCAGCACTGTCAGAAATTTCTCGAACTTTTCTTCGATAAGCCTGACTAGTGTCAATTTTCTTTAAAGTGTCATTGAGAAAAATTGCAATTTGAAAATTAAGGTGCGCGAGTTGACCCAAATTGCTACCTAAATACACAAAAAACCTAAATCACGGGAAACTGTCGGCAAGGCAGTGCAATTAAGCAAATTTAGAATTTTTTTGAGCATATTTTTCAACCTAAATTGATATGTCAAATTAGTTATTTGAGGCATTGTGGTATTGTTTGTATAAACAACAACAAACAAAAGACATGACTGTATTGTTTGACAAACAACAATTAGTTACAAAAGGCATAATTTTATTGTTTGACAAACAACAATTAGTTGCCAAATGAACTCGCATAGTTTTGACAGTTTTTTCCTAAATTGTTGCAGTGATGAAAGTGGAATAATACCAGTGGAATATTACTTTAGGTACCTAAAAATTAGATCAACTCGCACCCAGCCTAAAAAAAGCATTTTGTTTTGAACCTATAACATGAAGAGGACTATTTTTTTATATTTTACTCGCCTTGATCCAGCGTCTGAACAGACTGAACCAGAGAAAAAAAGGAAAGAACAATCGGTGAGTCCAAAAATTTCAAGCTGATTTGAAAGCTGTACAATTATCAAAAGCCAGCATGAATTTCTTATCTTATGTTTAAACATAGTTTAATTCTTAAATATTTCTTTGATTCAGATGGAGGATTTGACAACGGAAAAGTTGGTCTCAGATTCCGTTTCTACTTCCAATGGTGCAATGGTTCCCGATAATCAACAGATCTTGAAAAACTCATCTACTATTCTTCAAGACGATATTCTGCTTTTTCCTAAGAATGATATTGGAGTCATTGCTGATACACATCGAAGCCCAAAAAACGCAATTGAAATACTTAAAGTGATCGATGAAACATGGTTACCAACGGCCACATTCAAATTTCCAAAATCAGGGGTGAAAAATTTGTCTTTCCAAACAAAATGGTTAGAAGAGTTCAGCTGGCTATCATATTCTGCCAAGAATTATGGTGGATATTGTAAATACTGCATAGCTTTTGGTGTGAAAAGTGCTGGAGTAGTTGATGCGAAGCTGGGGAAGCTAGTTAACAAGCCTTTCAATGTTTGGAAGCACGCAAAAGAAACCTTCCGAAATCACGAGAAAAATGAGTACCATAGAAAACCAATTTTGGGAATTGAAAATTTACGCGATGTTGAGCTTGGAAAACGCAAAGCTATTGATCTGCAACTTGACCAGCAGAAAGAAAAAGCAAGAAAAGAAAATATGAGAGATTGAAACCTATAGTTAAAACTATTGTTTTGTGTGGGCGACAAGGAATTGCTCTTCGAGGTCATAGAGACGACGGACCTTTCAAGAATGGCCAAACGCTAATAATGAAGCTGATGAAAGAGAAAATTTTCACGAAGGAAATTTTCGGGCTGTTCTGAAATAGGGAGCTGAGAGTGATGAAATTTTTAAGGAAAATCTTTTGTCGATGCCAAAAAATGCAACATATTTGAGCAAAACTACTCAAAATGAAATAAATGAAATCTGTCACAAATTGATAAGAGGAAAAATTGTTGATAAAGTTAATAGATCCAAAGGATTCTCGGTTTTAGCAGATGAATCGACTGATATATCAAGCATAGAACAATTTTCCATTTGCATCCGATACTTGGACTCAAAATCGAATATCTGTGAAGATTTTCTTGGATTTGTGCCAGTTACCAACGTGTCTGGACGAGGCTTAGCAGATTCAATCAGGAATTATTCGCATGATGTTGGCGTCGATTGCTCATATATGTATGGTCAAGGATACGATGGAGCTCCGGCAATTAGTGGCCAATTCAATGGTACGCAGTCTCATCTGAGATCTTATTTCTCCCTGGCAATTTATGTACATTGCGCTGCACATAGCTTCAGTTTGGCAGTGAATGCAGCATGCGAAGTATCAGGAATTAAAAACGCGTTAGGAACTATCGGAGCGGTTGAAGCATTTTTTCACTGGCCTAAAAGACAAGACATTCTACACCAAGAAATTTCAAAAATTACAAACAAAAGTGAGAAAAAGAAACAAAGGTTGAAGTCGGTTTGCCCTACCAGATGGGCTCAGTCTCACGAAGCAGCTGGAACGTACATAGAATTGCAACCTGCTGTTATTGAATCTTTGGAAGAAATCAAAACGTGGAAAGATCAAGATACTTCGCAAAAGGCATTGCAACTTTTGACTGCGATTTCCACGGTTGAATTCCAAATCGCCTGCCACATTATGGAGTCAGTTAATTCGATTGTTTTGCCTTTGAGTCGAGAATTACAATCTAAAAACCAAGATCTGGGTGAGGCAACTAAGCTAGCAGATGACGCTTTGAATGATTTCACGTACAAACGAGAAGACGCAGATTCTACTTTCCGCTTTATTTATGAAAATGTTGCTAGAATTTGTTCTGAATACGAAATCACAATGAAATTGCCACGCCGTTGCAATCAACAAAAAAATCGTTGCAACGTTCAAGCACAAAGTATTGAAGACTACTACAGAATTTCTTTTTTCATTCCGTTTCTTGATACGTTCATTTCCCAGCTCAAAAGTCGGTTCTCGGATCACAAATTAATTTTCCAAAGTTTCGGGCAACTGTTTCTCAAACAAGAATTCAACGAAAAGAAATGCGCTGACCTCTACACATTTTATGAAGATGTCTTGGATTGTTCAAAAGGAAATTTTCTATCTGAAGTCAAGATGTGGAGACACCGAATCCATGGCCAAAACATCCAAAATGCCCTTGATGCTTTACTGGTGAGTGTTTTTCGATCAAAAATCTACATGTAAAAAAGTTTATATATGACGCGATCCGAGAAAGGCACCTACTAGGCAAAAGTGAAATCTTACACGGCACGCTCTGGAAAGTGTTGATGTACCATTCAAACCCATGTAAAGAATCTTTTCTATGTATTTATGTATGATTGCGCCTCTTGATTATTCAGTAAAAGAACTTGCGTAATCAATCATGATCCAACAATCGAGTTTTTGATGCCTAGTAGGTCCCTTTTCTCGGATCAAGTCAAAATTGTGCAAACACCAATCTGACGGTATTTTTCAGGTCATCAATAGCAAGTCATTCAAGAATGTCGATAAAATTTTGCGAATCTTGGCAGTACTACCTGTAACTACAGCAACTCCATAACGATCATTTTCGACTTTAAGGAGGATCAAAAATTACCTGAGAAATACGATGGGACAGGAACGACTGAATGGTCTTGCTTCTTTAAATATCCATACCCATATTAAACTCACCGAGGACGAAATTCTAGCAGAATTTTTCAAAAAACGTCGAAAATTTACTAATGTTTGAATGTAGCCTCTTTACTTTTAAATGGAATGTAATAATAATTAATAAAGTTCTTCAATTTTAAAGCAAAAATATTTATTCTATTTTATTTTTTTGTCTTGCTCATGTGACATTTTTTCGTTCCCTAACAAAATTTGGAATTTAGGAGCCGATAAAAATTAAAAAAAAAGTCTCTTATTTCCCCCGTGGATCCGCCACTGCTTTTGATTATAAGCGACTTCAATTTCCCATTCGCCTTGCTTTTGCTATTACAATCAATAAGTATCAAGGTCAAACACTTCAATTGTGTGCAATTGACCTTACTTATTCATGCTTTGGACATGGACAACTGTATGTAGGATTAATTCGTTTTGTCTTAAGCTTACAAACTATTACCAATTACTTAACAAATTGGAGGCCCGAAGTAGCGCAGAACAATCACTTTCAAATAGGTGTTAACTTTGTAAAGATATAAATACATAGGTAAGGTGTTACACTTATAATACGAAGGATCACTGGCCAACGTCAGGATTTCTTTAAGATATATACAACTCCAATACAAAAATATTACTTAAACCTCTACCAGTAGGTTAATGCAAAACTTGTTTAAATGTAGGTTAAAAAAAAAACGCTAATAGAACATTTCATGCGCGCGAAAGGTCTTACAATAATTTATGTACACAAGCATGTATATATCATTGTTTACCCATGTGTATTTCTAAGTCCGTATATACTTATACATGTATAACTATATTCGATACAAGTATGTATTTATTATCGGTTAAACATGTGTATTTCCAAGAATGTATATACTTTACACATGTATAATTATATTTGATACAAGTGTACATGCATGTATGGATTTATCATTACTGGTGTATTTATAAGTACGTATATGCCCTTGCACATATATAACTATACCTAGTACAAGTATATAAGCAGGTATGTACTTATTTTCTCTCTAAAGATGTATTTCTAAGTATGCCCATGATTATACACGAATATACTTGTGTTAGATACAGGTATATATGCAGGTATATATTTGTTATTGCTTATGTATTTATAAGTACGTATATGCCCCTACACATATATAACTATACCTAATGCAAGCATATAAGCACGTATGTACTTATTTTCTCTCCAAAGATGTGTATTGGAACGGACTCACCCATTAGATGTGGTTCCTGTTGTCGTTGCTAGTAAGTTGTCGGTACCGGTACTGTTACAGCAGGCCTATGCTTGTCGGCCCTGCTGGTGTTGTTATAAAGTTGATGTTGCAGCAGGCCTATACGAGGCGGCTTTGCTGGTTGTTGTTGCTAAGGTTGATGTTACAGCAGGCGTATATAAGGCGGCCCTGCTGGTTGTTGTTACCAATGTGGATGTTGCAGCAGGCCTATATGAGGCGGCCCCGCTGATTGTTGTTACTAATGTGGATGTTGCAGCAGGCCTATATGAGGCGGCCCTGCTGGTGTGGTTGTAGCTGGTGTTTCAGAGCCGCTCTGCTGTTGATAGTTAAGTTGTTTAGGAGCATACGCACCGTTAGCATTACCTCCCGCTTGATAATTCAATGGATTGCTACGTTGTTGACGTGGTGGTTGGCCTTGTTGTTGCCTACGGCGATTATTGCTTCCACGACCATTCGCTGTTTAAACGAGCTTATGACGAAGTAAGATCTTCTGTAGGCGCAGAAATCGCGGAAGTTATCTCCTCGTGCAGAATAACACTTTGTAAATATGTTAATAGCACTGTTAAATAATTTGTCAAAATTGTTGTGCTAGGAACAAATTTTCAAATAAATACATACATACATACATACATATATAAACGATTGTTTTACCGTGGTGGTGCTTGTGTACGAGGCTTTAAAAGGCATGGACGCTCTAACGGATTGACTGGCAGCAAAGAGATGAACGAGTGAATACCGTCGCTCTCCCCCCCTTTTCATTTAATCGTGCTCCCAAATCAGCACTTTGCAAGTCTAGTACCGTTAATATAATCGGGTTTACACTTTTGTCCAAAAATTAAAGCAATTACAAGCACGTCGTTGTTATTGGGCTAACTTAATATATTTTGCATTGGTTTATTATTCAAGCACTTGCAAATTACAATTTCTTCAACGCTTGCGGAACATCAAGAGCAACGCCAAAGGAAAACGATCTGCTTTCAAGTGCTGCTTCTTCAATTTTTTTTTGCTTTTTCTGCTGCTCCAGTTTTATGCTATTTTTTCCACAATTAACGCGTTTGCCCATTGGTTTTTCGTTTATGTGGAAATGTTTTTTATCCCGGAATTTTAGGTAAATTTAAGGAATAATTAATTTTTCCTTGACGCGATTTTTCTGCTCGCTGGCGCTGTCAATTGTCTCGATTTTTTCTTTTTTCCCGGAAACAGCGTGTTTCCTTTTTTTTGGCAAAATGGCTTCCCGCGGCGGTGGCGACATCTAGTGTTCATTTCGTTCAAAATTTCCAGGGCACCTTTTTGTTTGCTATCACTAGCCGCTAGGTGCATTCCCAAGGTGACCCTGCCAAATGGACCATAACATCGTTTAGTTCGGCAAACAAACAGAATCGTAAGCAATGTTTATATGTAGCTTGTCGCCGTGACATAAGGGCAGAAGAATCATGCAAATATTCAGACGCATGGAGTTTTCATATTTGCCTTTTCATTCCGATGAATGTAATCGCTGTTGAGACAAACGAGCAGACGCCTGAATTGATTATATTCACGCATGCAATAAGTTGGTTGATTTTCAATCAATGTCGATTAAGTTCGTTTAAGCAAGTTGGATCATTGAACACGATCATGTTGCCGAATGTAATCGAACGTAGTTGTGTTCGATTGTTGCTGTTCTCTGATATGTATGTAGATGGTCGTTAGGCAAATTTACAAGGAAACTCCTTTATGAAATTATAGTAAAAGCTAACATGTACATTTGTGTATTTAATAAATTTTAGAATTATTATGAAACAGAATATGATTAAAATATATAAGTGTTCACTTCGTACATACATATGCCTGCATATTAAAAATATAATATAACCAACAAAGTAAATACGTAGCAGAATTATAAAGAAATGTATTAACATAGACACAAAAACATCAAATATTAGAATTGTAACGATCTAAAAAATTAAATGATCCTGAGACAAGGGGGGTTTCAAAGCAGCACGATACATAACTTCTAGAACACGACGTCGTATTTGTCTTGGTCGTGCTCGATTTCTTTGCCGCTGTGGTTCTGCAGATCTATTTCGTGCATATCGCTCACGTCGTATTTAATTTTGCTGCGACAGGTCATCAATACTTTGCGCTCTTCCTTAGGTAACATTCTGTTAGCACTACGCGTACGTCGACCGATATTTTGACGTCTGGCTCGAGGCATTTTCTTCAAGAGAAAGGAAAAAAATTCACTAACACTCCATGTTCAACGCAAGAAATTTAATTTATAAAGTAACACCAAAAATGTGCACTTAATTTTATATATATATTGATAAGTGCACATTTTTGGTGTTACTTTATACTTGAGACCGGCTATACCAAATTCAACCAAATTTCTACGGTACATTTGGGCTCTCATTTAGATGGTTTCTGTAAAGTTTGATTGAATTTGGTCGTGCGGTTCATGAGATATATCACACCAAGTTACGGCCACGTTTCATACCAATAGATGGTGCTTATTTGCATATTTGCGTTATTTCATGAAACGGAATAAGTGGTGCTCATTTCCATTTTGCATTATTCAATGAAATTGACGTTTCTAGAATTATAATTTGACGTTCGGCATTTCTCTTTTATAAAAACTGTGAAAAAAAATAAATGAACTGGATTTAAGTAAATTCGGTATATGCTGTGCTTCAATTTGGTGAGTAATGTCCCACTAAATTTATTAAATGTGATTTTGTTGTGTCAAAGAAATAGCATTGTAATAGAATTGCGTTGCTTTTCTTCAGAAACAACCATGAATACAGTTGAAATAATCTTGAAAATTGCTGACCGACTGCATTCTGATGAAGATATCATATATTTAGCATCGGAAAATCCATTTTTGCCTGGGATTTCGGCAAAAAGAATTCAAGAATATCGAGTTCATCGCATTTTTTACGACGAAGCGCTGATGCATTATTTCGGTCAATATCTTAGATTTCTCGAAATCAAAACCCGGCATTCCGCAAATTCCAACTGGTTCATTTCAAATGGTCGCTTCCTTACTGAAAATTTACAATATCTCTTCATTACACAACTGTCCCAACAAACAACGGCTCGGCGCAATGTGTTCAATCTTCTTTCTCGACGAGAAATCACTTATTGGGAAAACGAATATACAGAATCGTTGATTGTTGCCATTCAACTTGCAAATTTACGACTACCAAATCTGATAGCCATAAGATTTACATATGCAATGTTTCTTCGGAATACGGATCAAGTCAACATTAGAAACATTCGCCCACCGGTTTTCGAATCAATATCGCTACAACAATTTAGTAAACTAACTCATGGATCCCTCGAGTTCAACGAATATATTCACCAGCGTTCCGAAAATTGTTGTTCCTAAACACTTTCTAACTTTTTTACTCTGGTGCCTTAAGAATAAACAAAATAACAAAAAAAAGTAATGAAGAAATGTATTTATGATGTGTTGTACTGATTCATCTTCTGATCGAGTTTTCTTAGACAAGAGTATGAACAATGAACATGGCTGGCATTTTGGCAATAGGGATTTTTGAGATACAATGGAAAGAAATACACCACAACACAACATATCTGTCACATCATACTTTTGGTGTGTATTGACATTAGGTTTTTTGTTATGAACTATGGAGAATCAACACGTGTGTTGCCGATTAAACTTAAATTTACATTTTATTAACATTTCTCTATCGATATTTGCTAAGATAGTATACTTTGAAAACTTTGATTATTTTAAGATGGCATCACTATAGTTAGTTTCGTTAATGTATAAAATTTAACGAAGCATCACTTATACATATGTATTCCATAAATTTAATTTCATTTTATAACGAACGTGCGAAGGAATCAAACGAAGAGTAAGTTTTCTAGTTTTGCCAAAACCTTTTCTTTATTATACCATATGTTATCTTATAGATATTAAAACTTTGCTGTACACAATAAATGGCATGTTATGATATGCGTTGTTTTTATTTTCGTTCGCTCGTTATTACTGCCGTAACATTTTTAAATATTCTTCTCGCAATATACGAAGAAACAAATGGGACGCTACAATCTTCGAAGACCGAAAACAAATATGTCTACCGAAGTGGGAAATAATGTAATGGATACTTCACAAGGAAGCACCGAGATGGAATCTGCCAGCGAAGGAGAGATGAACTCAACACCCACCAAAGCAGACAAGTGTATACGTGAGTTAAAAAAACAAATTAAAGATTTACAGCGCTCATTAGCAAAGTCTGAAGAAGAAAAGCTAGATTTGAAGCAATCAATTGCTTTACAGTCAAAGATTAGTACCATAAGCGTTAATTCTTCCGACGCAGCCTTTACCAACTCCCAGTTGGCAAATACAAATACATCCGTCAATACTGCCGACGTTACCTCTGCCAGCACTCGTTGTGCTAATACACCCTCTGCCTACGTCAACACTGCCGACGTTACCTCTGCCAGCACTAGTTGTGCTAATATAGCCTTTGCCCACGTCAGCTCTGCCGACGTTGCCTCTGCCAGCCCTGCCTATACCAACGCCGCCGCTGCCAACGCAGCTTTTGCCAATTTAAGTTCGCCATATGTAGTAGATATAAACAGCCAATTTCCTTATACAGCCTCTATTAACACAAATTCTGCCAACATAGCTAGTTCTAATGCCGTCTTTGCCAACTTCAGTTCTGCCGACATTAACCCTGCCAACGTCACCAATGCCAACGTTCTTTCTACTAGTCGTAACGTCACCAACGTTACTTCAACTATTGGTAACTTCTCAAATATAACTCCCAACACTAATGTTATTTTCGCGAATCACAATAGTTACCAGCCTTCGAATGTTGCATGTTCAGTATTACCACCGAACTACATCAGCCACACAGAGACTACAAATCTTAGGAGCGTTCATTATGCTAACCAGAAACATTTTCAAAACGTTGAAAGTAATGGCTACATAGCAGCTAACAATAATTCACCAAGTGTTTATGGATTTTACACACCGTTCGCCTCCAGCCATGTTACAACACGATTACCTGGATCGCAACCGAACCAGCTTGTACAATCGACAATTACGCCACAGCCATACATACGAAAACTTTTGGACTTACCAGAATTTAGTGGATCGCCGGAAGAATGGCCAATGTTCTTTGCGGCATTCAAAGAAACGACAGCCATGTATATGTACACTGATTTGGAGAATTTGTTTCGCCTACAAAAGGCGTTGAAGGGACCAGCTAGACAAGGAGTGGAATCATTGCTTATTCATCCATCAAGTGTAAACGCTGTGATATCTACACTGGAATTTCACTTTGGACGACCGCAGCTGTTAATTCGTAGTCAAATAACTAAGGCGCGAGCATTTCCAACGATTAGTGGTGGAAAACTGACTGATATCATAGCTTTCAGCACGATGGTAAACAACTTGACTGCCTTTTTGGAAAATGCTGGCGCAGCCGCCCATTTGACAAATCCAACTATTCTCGATGAGCTTGTGAGTAAGCTGCCAATCATTAAACGCGAGGAATGGGCTCGCCACACCTTTTCCATGAATTTAGCGTATCCAAGCATTCGACACTTTAGCAATTGGTTGAAAGAAATATAAATGTTTATTTCAATAGCAGCAGATGTAATTCCACATAAGAATTTTAACTCGAATGAACAGCTGATTTCAAAGTCGAACAGGTCTGTAAAGCCAGTGTTGGTAATAACAGAAACAAAGTGCGGGTATTGTAAAGGTAATCATCCCTTAAATCTGTGCTCGAAATTCAAAGATATTGATTGCGATCTAAGATGGAAGTTTGTGAAAGAAAATCATTTATGTTTTAGTTGTATGCGCTCAGGACACAGCGCTGCAAACTGTGGAAGTCGTCGCGAATGCAGTATTAACTCGTGCAAAAGATTCCATAATCGATTACTACATGAAAATTATAGAGTTGTAGCTGAAAGGGTAACTTCGAATAAGGATGAGGATGCTCAACAGCAGATGGTAGATGAAACCATTAATGTCAACGCAATTTATAAGAAGGAATTTAATAAAAAAACCTTATTTAAGTTTATACCTGTTGAAATAAAAGGACCAAGAGGTAATTGTAAAATCATGGCATTTATTGATGACGGGTCGAAAATATCTTTAATCGAAGAGAATGTTGCCAAAGCCGTTGGTTTGAAAGGACCACACGATTTGTTATCACTAAGATGGATAGGAGGAAAAACAACAAGTGAAATGTCACAGCGTTTAGAGGTTGAAGTCTCTGGTGTTAGGGATAATGGAAAAAGTTATCAAATGCGAAACCTACGAACAACGAAAAAGTTACAATTGCCGGCACAGACTTTAAATTTCGAGAGTTTCAAGTCCAAATACGAGGTGGAAAGAGTGTGCCACTCGACGACTATGTAAATGCCTTTCCACAAATGCTTATCGGCATGCCCCATACAAACTTAGTCCGACCATTGGAAGTAATCAATCTAGACGATTGCTTCTCCATTCATAAATCTAATTTAGGCTTCATATTGTTTGGGTCAAATGAGGATAGTGCTGATGAAGTAGTTTGTAGCATAGATTTAGAGGATAATGCTATTAGGGACATACAACAACAAGTCACCGAGTATTTTAGTATAGAAAATTTTGGGATCAAACCATTGCCACCAGTCGTAAGCGAAGCTGATAAGAGAGCTGAAAGAATTCTTTCGGAAACGACAAAGCAAGTAGGTACTCAGTATGAAACGGGGTTATTATGGAGGCATGACAATGTTAAATACGTCGACAGTTATCAGATGGCACTGAGACGGCTAGAAATAATTGAGACAAAAATGGAAAAAGACAAGACACTGTCGGATTGGTATAAAAACAAAATAGCCGAATATATAAACAAATCTTATGCACGAAAATTGTCGGACTCGGCAGCAGCAAAAGTTACACCCCAAACGTGGTATCTGCCACATTTCGCCGTGTCTAATGTGAACAAAGGCAATAAGCTGCGCCTAGTATTCGATGCCGCTGCTTCTATTAATGGAGTCTCCTTTAATTCAAGGTTGATGAAGGGCCCTGAAACTTATCAGCCGAAACCCCTTTTGTTTATTTTAGTTAAGTTCCGACAAGGTCAAATAGGTGTATGTGCTGACATACGTGAAATGTTTCACCGCGTTAAAATCCGTGAAACAGACTAAGAAGGGCAACGCTTTATATGGAGGGATGGAGATACAACTAGGGTGGGTACCGGAGGTGTACATTATGATATATATATATGCCATGATATTCGGCTCGGCGTGTTCACCATGTTCAGCACAATACGTTAAAAATTTGAATGCAAAAAAATTTGAACCCGAGTATCCGGGGGCTGCCCGCGCGGTTATCGATTGTCATTACGTTGACGATTACGTAGATAGCTTCGACACTATAGAAGAGGCGATAGAGGTTTCAAGAGCGGTAAAACGAATTAATGCTGCCGCTGGATTCGAACTACGTGGGTTTCTATCTAACTCTACGGATGTCCGCTTAGCTCTTTCAGATGAATCCTCACCACAACCATCTACCGATATGATAAATTTATGCGCCAGTGAATCTATGACTGAGAAGGTGCTTGGAATGTACTGGCGTTCCATGGATGACACATTTTGTTTCAAATTACAGTTTTCGAGAGTACCAAAAGATGTTTTGTCTGGAAGCCGACGCCCAACAAAATCTGAGGTTTTAAGTCTTACCATGTCAATATTTGATCCATTTGGCTATCTTTCAAATGTAACGATTAAGTCAAAAATTATATTACAACAGTTATGGCGTTTAAATATAGACTGGAAGTCACCTATTCCAGAGCGTATTTATTCAGAGTGGTATGACTGGTATAAGGATCTAGACCAGGCCAGGAGTTTTAAAAGCCCTCGTTGTTATCACGAAAGCTTTACTAAAGCTAAGGTAGACTTGCATGTCTTTGTCGATGCCAGCGAACTTGCATATGCCGCCGTAGGTTATTGGCGTATAGTTATTAATGACGATGTCCATTTAGTATTTGTAGCGGGAAAATCACGCTGTAGCCCAATTAAAGCCTTGTCTGTACCTAGACTGGAACTCTTAGCCGCAGTACTGGGTGTCCGTTTAAAGGAGTCAATATTAATTGGTCATGAAGTGAAGCCGCAGAACGTAACATTTTGGTCTGATTCAAAGACCGTATTGAGTTGGATCGGATCAGACAGCCGTTGCTATAAACAATTCGTAGGGCACAGAATTGCCGAGATTTTGGACTCATCTGATATTAACCAGTGGCGTTGGGTAGCCGGGAAACATAATCCCGCCGACGATGCAACAAGACTACAAGCAAAAGTTTCTGCCAATTCTCGATGGATAAATGGTCCAAAATTCCTAAAGGATCCTGAAGGAACTTGGCCAGTCTTATCAGAGGCCAATATTGAAAAGGTTTGCGATATTGAAAGACGTTCAAAATATGTAGTGGCGGTCAACTTTGATTCTACAGTAATAAACTTAGACAAATTTTCGAATTACTATAAGTTGCTCAGGGTTATGAGTTGGGTAAGGCTGGCCATATTAAAGTTTAAGACTTTTATAAGAAAAGAAGGGAAGAAAGTGTGTTCGATATCAACTCTACAGCTTAAAGCGAAAGACGTTAATGAATCAGAAATATTTGTCTGTCGTTTTGTTCAGAGTAAAATGTACCCTGATGAAATACGTGATTTGACGAACGGAGGGCATGTTTCAAAAAACAGTTCCTTATATAATCTCACACCAACGATCGATGAATACGGAGTTTTGAGACACTCCGGGAGGATTGATAACGCTGAATGCGTACCCATGAATACGAAAAGACCGATTATTTTGCCGAGTAAACATCCAACATCCATCATGATTGCACGTTACTACCACGAGAAATAAAAACATCAGAACCAGGATTCAATAATATGTGCCATTAGGAGAAAGTTCTGGATTTCCAATATACGTCGTATAGTCACTTCCGCTGCGAGGGAGTGCCAGTTGTGTAAAAATCGAAAAGCAGAACCAAAGCCGCCGCTAATGGGACAACTCCCAAGGGATCGCCTCACTGCCTGCGTTCGAGTGTTCAGCTATACGGGAGTCGATTTTTTCGGACCGTACTTGGTAGCAGTCGGTCGCCGTCAAGAAAAGAGATGGGGTTGCCTTTTTACATGCTTAACAGTGAGGGCAATACATATTGAGTTGGCCAGGGATTTATCTGCAGACGCTTTTATACTATGCCTAAGAAATTTCATAAACCGGCGAGGAGTACCTCTGAGGATCCGCAGCGACAGGGGCACAAATTTCGTGGGAGCTAGTAAGGAGGATTTGGTGTTGGCACAGAAAGGGCTGGTCGAAGAAGGTACACGGCAGGGTATTGAATGGATATTCAATTCACCTGGTGATCCATCGGCGGGAGGGGCATGGGAGCGCATGGTGCGCTGCGTAAAGAACGCACTGTCCTTCACGCTTAAGACAAAGGTGCCACAAGTAGATACATTGCAAAGCTTATTAATTGAAGCAGAGAATCTGGTCAATTCCCGACCATTGACTTATCTGGCCTTAGAAAACGATGGTGCGGAGCCCTTGACTCCAAACCATTTTATTTTGGGTTGTGCAAACGATGTTCAAACGCCGAGCGTAGATGAACGTATATGCTTACGTAAGCAATGGCACATCCTGCAGCAAATGAAACAGACTTTTTGGAAAAGGTGGGTGTTAGAGTATCTTCCGACGCTTACGAGACGGAGCAAATGGTGTCAAAGGGAAAAACCAATAAAAGTGGGCGATGTAGTGCTCATCTGCGACGAGAATGAACGTCGAGGAGAATGGAAACGAGGCATCATAGAGGAGACATTTCCAGCACCAGATGGCCAAGTGCGTTCAGCTGTCGTAAAGACAAGTACGGGCAATTTGCGGAGACCGGCTTCCAAGTTAGCTGTTTTAGACGTGGTTCGTGAATCTTCGGTAGCCCGTTCGATTCACGGGGGCCGGGATGTTGCCGATTAAACTTACATTTACATTTTATTAACATTTCTCTATCGATATTTGCTAAGATAGTATACTTTGAAAACTTTGATTATTTTAAGATGGCATCACTATAGTTAGTTTCGTTAATGTATAAAATTTAACGAAGCATCACTTATACATATGTATTCCATAAATTTAATTTCATTTTATAACGAACGTGCGAAGGAATCAAACGAAGAGTAAGGTTTCTAGTTTTGCCAAAACCTTTTCTTTATTATACTATATGTTATCTTATAGATATTAAAACTTTGCTGTACACAATAAATGGCGATATGATATGCGTTGTTTTTATTTTCGTTCGCTCGTTATTACTGCCGTAACAACGTGCGTTCAATATTTATATAGTTTTCGATTCATAATTGAGTATTTCTTCATTTTCAATTGAATTCATATCAATATTTATAATACACTGGGAATTCCTTCTGTAAGTATGTCGTATAGTTGAACAAAAACCTAGTAGAAAATTGTGGCAATGATGTATCATGTTTTTCTCTTCAAATTTAGTTTTTCAAATGTTCTTTCTTCGTTCATTTTCAGAATACATTTAGTGATTTCAACTGTGCCTTTTGGACATATACGTATGGGTGTATTTCGACCGCGCATTATTTGTTTGCACATGCGCTTTCTTAAATTAAATTTCTTGCGTTGAACATGGAGTTAAAGTGAATTTTTTCCTTTCTCTTGAAGAAAATGCCTCGAGCCAGACGACAAAATATCGGTCGACGTATGCGTAGTGCTAACAGAATGTTACTTAAAAGAAGAGCGCAAAGTATTGATGACCTGTCACCACAAAATTAAATAAGACCTAAGCGAAATGCACGAAATAGATCTGCAGAACCACAGCGGAAAAGAAATCCAGCACGACCAAGACAAATACGAAGTCTAAAAAATATGTATAGTGCTGCTTTTAATTACGATCCACAAATTGATTACAGTATGCATGGATATATTGCATTAATCAGTGCGATATGTTTACATTGTGAAGCAGCTAAGTTCCTGGGTGAAGCGGCTGGCATGTGTTGTGCTAATGGAAAAGTAAAATTGCCGGCATTTGAAACTCAACCTGATCCATTGCACTCATTGATTTTTGGAGGATCACCAATGTTGAAGCATTTTATGAATCAAGAATACAATTCAACATTTCAAATGACTTCCTTTGGTGCTACAAAAAATATAAGAGACAATTTTATGCCGACATTTAAGGTGATTACTTCATGTATGGTTCCTGCACAAGAACAACATTACATTCTGAGATGTGGTAAACTTTTTCACCAATACATTGTAGACATGTATGCAAAAATTGAAACTGAACATCTCAATTTTATCCGATTCAATCAAGCCAAATTGCGATCAGAAGAGTACATACATTTGCAAGATGCAATAGTGAATGATGCAAATATGAATGATATCGGACGTCTGACGATATTACCAGCTTCTTATATTGGTAGT
Organism: Eurosta solidaginis; assembly: GCF_040869045.1. Classification (NCBI taxonomy): domain Eukaryota; kingdom Metazoa; phylum Arthropoda; class Insecta; order Diptera; family Tephritidae; genus Eurosta; species Eurosta solidaginis. The sequence goes on from NC_090324.1 coordinate 201,755,905, forward strand.
ACACGCCACATGCACGAATATGCACAAGATGCTATGTCATATGTCGAAAATACGGCCGATCAGATTTTTCGTCACTTTTTCGTGTCATCCGCTATGGAACTATATAAAAAATATTTGTTCGACGCTCAGTCACCAACAAATCGACACGATGTTACAGCACGTGTATTCAAAATTGATGGCACTGATGGATTTAATTGTAAAATAAAGCGTTTTTGGAAAGGTACAATGTTGGATGGCAGAAAGATGGTTGCCACACGCACACATATTGATATGGCTGGTACGTAAAATAATATAATATAATATAATAATTCATATCAGCCGAAATACCATATCAAACCATCGATCCAGAATTATTTGAAGTGGTAACAAAAAACATGATTCACGGTCCATGTGGTGAAATAAATATGAATTCACCATGTATGATCTATGGGAAATGTTCGAAGCGGTATCCGAGAGCATTAATTTCCGATACCATAACAGGCAATGACGAATATCCATTGTATCGACGTCGATCATTTAAAAGTAATGGTAAAACGGCGATAATAAGAGTGCGCAATCAAAACATCGAAGTTGACAATCGTTGGGTCGTGCCATATTCACCGATACTGTCAAAGTTTTTCAGGCTCACATAAATATTGAGTACTGTAACTCAATAAAGTCTATCAAATACATTTGTAAGTATGTGAATAAAGGAAGTGATGTAGCTGTTTTTAGAGTATTTGGTGAAAATAGAAATGATGAAATCACTCAATATCAAATGGGCGATACATAAGCAGTAATGAAGCAGTTTGGTGTATCTTTTCGAAAGACATCCTGTAGTTGTCCATTTGGCAGTTCATCTGGAGAATGGTCAACGAGTATATTTCACTACTGAGAATGAACAGCAGAGAGCAGCACAACCACCAGCAACTACTTTAGCTGCTTTTTTTCAATTGTGTGAAATCGACACATTTGCCAGAAATTTCATATATGTTGATATACCGCAATATTACACCTTGAATTCATCATCGAAAAAATTTCAACGGCGTAAACAAGGAACACCAGTTGATGGTCATCCAGGTATTTTCCAAACAAATGCCTTGGGCAGGATGTATATTTAATGTTTCTATTTGCGAATGTTGTTGGTAAACGTTCGAGGACCAAAATCATTTCAGGATTTAAGAACAGTCAACGGTCATTTTTGTCAGACATATCGCGAATCATGTCAGCTCTTGCATTTGTTAGAAGATGACACTCATTGGACACAACACTTCATGACGCATCGATTTCATCTCATCCACAGCAAATACGAATGCTATTTTCGATTATACTATCAACATGCATGCCATCGAATCCAATTGAATTGTGGAATAAATATAAAGATTACATGACTGAAGATATTTTAATTCGGATACGTCGTAGAGCAATTGATCCTGAGTTGCTGATTACATTGGAAATGTACAATGAAGCTTTGATAATAATTGAAGATATGTGTCTTGCGATTGCCAAAAAGCATTGGGGCAGTTAGCTTTGATTCGACCAAATCGTCCAATGAATGATTTATTTGATCGAGAGTTGCAGCGTGAACAACAATTCGATTGTGACGATTTACGTACATTTCTTCAATACAACATCACCAAATTGAACGATCAACAATAGCATATATATGACAAAATCATACAAGCTGTTTCTGATAACACTGGTGGATTATATTTTTTGGATGCACCTGGCGGCAATGGAAAAACATTTGTGATTTCATTGATTTTAGCAACTATTCGATCGCAAGAGAAAATTGCTTTAGCACGCGCTTCTTCTGGAATTACTGCAACTTTATTGGATGGAGGACGAACAGCTCATTCAGCTTTAAAATTACCATTGAATATACAGGTGTTTGAAACTCCAACCTGTAACATAATATCCAAAAATTCAGCGATGGTGATAATTTTGCAAAAAGCAGCGGTCATTTTATGGGATGAGTGTACAATGGCAAACAAAAAATCATTGGAAGCATTAAATCGCACGATGCTATATATATTGGAAACCGGAGGCTTTTGGTGGTGCTTTAATTTTATTGTCAGGTGACTTTCGACAAACATTGCCCGTTATTCCACGATCAAAACCGACAGATGAGATCAATGCATGTTTGAAGTCTTCCCTTTTGTGGCGATACGTGAAAAAATTAACATTACACATAAACATCCGTGTTCAGTTGCACACTGATCAGTCTGCAGAGCAGTTCTCGAAGCAATTGTTAGAGATCGGAAATGGCAAAATTCCAATCGAACAAACAAATGGTTTGATTGCATTGCTAAATAATTTTTTTACAATTATCCCATCAAAAGAAGAATTAATTGAACGAGTGTTTCCAAATATTGTTCAAAATTACATGAATCACGATTGGTTGAGAGAACGCGCAATACTGGCACCAAAAAATGTACATGTCAGGAAATCAATCATCACATTCTGAAAAAATTGCTAGGTGTGGTGATAACATACAAGTCAGTGGATAGCGCAATGAATCAAGATGACGCAGTGAATTATCCAGTTGAATTTTCGAATTCATTGGAACTGTCTGGTATGCCACCGCATTGTTTAAATTTGAAGGTCGGCTCATCAGTTATTTTATTACGGAATTTAAATGCACCAAAATTGTGTAATGGAATAAGGCTGAATGTAAAAAAGTTGATGACGAATTTAATTGAAGCAACAATACTGACTGGCAAAGCGAAAGGTGAAATTGTGCTTATACCGCGAATCGCCACTGACAGGCATTCCATTTGAATTCAAGCGTTTGCAATTTCCAGTGCACCTGTCATTTGCTATGTCAGTCAATAAGGCGCAAGGACAAACGCTTCGAGTATGCGGATTGAATTTGGAGAAACCGCGCTTTTCGCACGGACAGCTATACGTTGCCTGTTCCAGATTATGCATTCCAAATTGCTTGTTTATTCATATCCCAGATGGAAAAACGAAAAATGTAGTCTATCCAAATGTTTTTATTAAGAATTGAAATAAGGATTAAAAAAATTCTATGATATTTTTTTCTTTTTGCAATATTTCTATTGGTGTAGCGAAGCACACCGGGGTCCCGCTAGTTTTTATATATATAGATATGTAGATTTGGGAAAACCATTGGTATCACTCTCATGGCTTCTTCCTCTCTGGTTTTTGGTTTTTTAATGTCTTCTATTGTTGGTTCTCTGTTCATCCAAATTATTTTACAAATTTCTTTAAAAATTTTAATTCCCTTTATACTCAGCTGAGCAGAGCTCACAGAGTATATTAATTTTGTTCGCATAACGGTAATCCGTAACGGCATAAACTAATCGATATAGATATAGATTCTATATATCAAAATGATCTGGGCAAAATTAATTTAGCAATGTCCGTCCGTTCGTCCGTCCGTCTGCCCATAAACACGATAACTTGAGTAAATTTTGAGGTATCTTGATGAAATTTGGTATGTAGGTTCCTGGGCACTCATCTCAGATCGCTATTTAAAATGAACGGAATCGGACTATAACCACGCGCACTTTTTCGATATCGAAAATTTCGAAAAACAGAAAGAGTGCGATAATTCATTACCAAAGGCGGACAAAGCGATGAAACTTGGTAGGTGGGTTGACCTTATGACGCAGAATAGAAAATTAATAAAATTTTGGACAATGAGCGTAGCACCGCCCACTTTTAAATGAAGGTAATTAAAAAGTTTTGCAACCTGTAATTTGGCAGTCGTTGAAGATATCATGAAATTTGGCAGGAGCATTATTCCTATTCTTATATGTGTGCTAAATAAAAATTAGCAAAATCGGATGACGAAGACGCCCACTTAAACAAAAAAAACTTTTAAAAGTAAAATTTTAACAAAAAACTGAGTATCTTTACAGTATATAAGAAACTTATGTCAACATTCAACTCCAGTGATGATATGGTGCAACAAAATAAAAAAATAAAAGAAAATTTCAAAATGGGCGTGGCTCCGCCCTTTTTCATTTAATTAGGCTAGACCACTTTAAATGCCATAAGTCGAACAAAAATTTACCAATCCTTGTGAGATTTGGTAGGGGCATAGATTCTATGACGATAACTGTTTTCTGTGGAAAAGGGCGAAATCGGTTGAAGCCACGCCCAGTTTTTATATACAGTCGTCCGTCTGTCCTTCCGCTCGGCCGTTAACACGATAACTTGAGCAAAAATCGATATATCTTTATTAAACTTAGTTCACGTACTTACCTGAACTCACTTTATCTTGGTATAAAAAATGGGCGAAATGTGCGAAATATGACCACGTCCACTTTTTATTGACTTGGTTTATTGACGCAAAATATAACTTTGGAAAAAACTTTGTAAAATGGGTGTTGTAGCATTATGCATTACCCCTTTTTATGCCAATGCATTTCAACATGTTCATCGTGACCTCCTATGCCAATGCGTTCTTATACATACTTAAATACCGACCATACACAGTCATATTGCACTCATATTACAATGTTGACCCACATAAATTATGTTCACTCCAACACAGCGGGAGTTCAACGTCATATGAATGCCGACGACAACAAGCATTATAAGCCGGTGTTAAGCTCATGAATTCTTAAAAATATAAGTATAAACTGAACACACCATTAAACAAACATACATATCCATTTCCATTTGTTTGTAAACCCTTGCTCAATGAGTCACACAAACAAGCACACGTGCCGGTCAGAATGCCCGATCTCCAGTGTCTGTTTGTCAATGGGACGTCATAAGAAATATTTTCTGACTTGGCACAAATGAAATATAATGTAGTTATTTCTAGTATGTAAGTATGTATATAATATTTGTAATAGTATTGTAAGACCGTTTACTATAAAAGAGAAAGTATTTCAGTAATAAAGACAATCATATTCTGACGCTCAAACTTAGCGTTTCTTTCAATAAATATGGTAATAGATCATGGCGATCCTGCCAGGAGATGGTAAAAGTTCATGGCGATCCTGCCAGTGTAGATCATAATTGGCACAACTGCTAAAAAAGATATGACTGCCCAGAGAGCCTAAACATTCTTTTTAAATAAAAAGTTTATTAAAAACCGGATAAAGGACAACACAAGCAGAGATTGGAATTTTAACAAGGCACCACTTGCCTTTTCGCACGGATTTTTTCACCAGAGGACCAATCAATAAAAAGATCAGTCTTATGCATACAACGGATAGGATTTGGTAATAGTTCATGGTAAAAACAGAACACTAAATATTGGCATTGATGACCAGTGAGCATAAGAAGAAATGGCATAAAGATCAATATTATGTATACAACGGAAAGGATTTGATAATAGTTCATGGTAAAAACAGAATACTAGGTATTGGCATTGATGACCAGCGAGCATAAGAAGAAGTGGCATACAATTTGACACTGAAACGTGGACATGATTTCACTGAAATTTGGACATGATGGCACTGAAATTTGGACATGATTGACGGAAACAGAATAACAAAAATATTTAAGTATAGTATCAATTGAGCGGGCGTTACGGAGGTTAAACCATCAGCAAAAACAAAAGTTTTTGCTTAGGAATTTTTTTTTTAAGTAGGACTAAATCAAATGAAAAAAAAATTATATTTCCAAAATTTAAAGAATTTTTTTTTGCTTGAAAAAAAAAGTTTGAATTAAAACTAACATTCACAATTTCAATTCGTTATTCAAAAAATCTAAACATTTCCTTGAAAAATGGCAGAAAACCAGATAAAAATGGAAAATTTTTTTTGAAGCCCAAAGTGGCTTCAGGATGGCTAAGTTCGGGTGTAACCGAACATTACATACTCAGCTGAGAGCTTTGGAGACAAAGTCAGGGAAAATCACCACTTAGCAAAATGAACCTAGGGTAACCCTAGAATATGTTTGTATGACATGGGTTTCAAATGAAAGGTATTAAAAGGGATTGGGCTTTAGTTCTATAGGTGGACGCCTTTTCGATATATCGCCATAAAGGTGGACCAGGGGTGACTCTGGAATGTGTTTGTACGATATGGGTATCAAATGAAAGCTGCTAATGATGATTTAAAACGTAGTGGGCCTTAGTTCTATAGGTGGACGCCTTTTCGAGATATCGCAATAAGGGTGGACCAGGGGTGACTCTAGAATGTGTTTGTACGATATGGGTATCAAATTAAAGGTATTAATGAGGGTTTTAAAAAGGAGTGGCCCTTAGTTGTATATGTGAAGGCGTTTTTGAGATATCGACTAAAATGTGGATCAGGGTGACCCAGAACATCATCTGTCGGGTACCGCCAATTTATTTAGATATGTCATACCACGAACAGTATTCCTTCCAAGATTCCAAGGGCTTTTGATTTCGTCCTGCAGAACTTTTTCATTTTCTTCTACTTAATATGGTAGGTGTCACACCCATTTTACAAAGTTTTTTCTAAAGTTATATTTCGCGTCAATAAACCAATCCAATTACCATGTTTCATCTCTTTTTTCATATTTGGTACAGAATTATGGCATTTTTTTCATTTTTCGCAATTTTCGATATCGAAAAAAAGGGCGTGGTCATAGTCGGATTTCGGCTATTTTTTATACCAAGATAAAGTGAGTTCAGATAAGTACGTGAACTAAGTTTAGTAAAGATATATCGATTCTTGCTCAGGTTATCGTGTTAACGGCCGAGCGGAAGGACAGACGCACGACTGTGTATAAAGCTGGGCGTGGCTTCAACCGATTTCCTCGATTTTTACAGAAAACAGTTATCGTCATAGAATCTATGCACTTACCAAATTTCACAATGATTGGTAAATTTTTGTTCGGCTTATTGCCTTAAAAGTATTCTAGACGAATTAAATGAAAAAGGGCGGAGCCACGCCCATTTTGAAATTTTCTATTATTTTTGTATTTTGTTGCACCATATCATTACTGGAGTTGAATGTTGACATAACTTACTTATATACTGTGAAGGTTTCAAATTTTTTGTTAAAATTTGACTTTAAAACATTTTTTTTAAGTGGGCGTGTTCGTCATCCGATTTCGCTATTTTTATTTAGCACACGTATAGTAATAAGAGTAACGTGCCTGCCAAATTTCATCATGATATCTTCAACGACTGCGAAATTACAGCTTGCAGAACTTTTAAATTACCTTCTTTTAAAAAGTGGCGGTGCCACGCCTATTGTCCCAAATTTTACTAATTTTCTATTTTGCGTCATAAGGTGAACGCACCTACCAAGTTTCATCGCTTTATCCGTCTTTAGTAATGAATTATCGCACTTTTTCGGTTTTTCGAAATTTTCGATATAGAAAAAGTGGGCGTGGTTATAGTCCGATATTGTTCATTTTAAATATCGATCTGAGATGAGTGCCCAGGAACCTACATACCAAATTTCATCAAGATACCTCAAAATTTGCTCAAGTTATCGTGTTTACGGACGGACGGACGGGCATGGCTAAATGAATTTATTTTTTCTCCCAGATCATTTTGATATATAGAAGTCTATATCTATCTCGATTAGTTTATGCCATTACGGATTACCGTTATGCGAACAAAGTTAATACAGTCTGTGAGCTCTGCTCAGCTGAGTATAAAAAGAAAAGAAAGACAATAGCATAGGAATTAAATTTTTTAAATATTTTGTAAAATTAATAATTTGAAAATGTTGTAAGAAAATTCTAAATATCTGAATTAGAAATGTTAAATTAAACAAAATTTTTCTTTAAGAATAAAGATTTTTTCTAAATAATAACAATGTTAACTAAATATGGGAAAAATAATAAAAGTAAAATGGAATGCTTAGATAAAACCAAAGAAATTTTTATTGAAGTCTAAATTGAGTACACCTTTTTACGGACACAGAAAAATAATTATAGAAATTCAAAATGGTTTGGTGGACTAAAATCGCTCACGAATTCATGATAGCGATAGCCGGATACGAGGTAGGAAAAGGAAACTCTGAAACATCAGAGAATAGGATAGTCAAGTATGAACCACCAATAGAATCAGATACGAAAAACGTTCCAAACATTCCAGATGTTTGGTTTGCAGTTATAGGTTGCGTATTCATGCTATTGATCATCACAATAGCTATGATGCTCAAAAATTACATGAAGCATAAGTACAGACAACTAAACGTCCAAGATCGTATCTAAGAAATTTCACTTTTAGCACTATATTATGAAAAAAACTCTATTATTTAAAAACTTTTTATTTAAATTTAAACCTCAACTCGGTTTTAGGGAAGAGCAACAAACTTTTGAAAATAAATTTGTAAATAAAACCCTCAACGTGTCTCAGATGACAGTAAAAATAGCTTCACTAACACTGCCTAAGTCCAATAGCAAATCAAGAATTGGCACGAATTCTTTGAAAGCTCCGTCAAAGCAGAAAATTCAGACCACCGCCCTGACGAAACAATAATTTTTCACAAGCATTGCTTGATTAAAAAGCTTTATAAGTGGAAGTATGCAAAACACTAAAATACAAAAAAAAACCAGCCAATATTAACAACAAAAATGAAGAAAAGTCACAAGAGAACCCATAAATATGTGTAAAAGCGCTATATAAATTTGCAGCAAAAAGACATGTCGTGTTAGAAAGGATTTCAAGCAACCAGATTGTTGAGGAAGTTATTGACTTAGGACAATATTCTGCCAGGCATACAAGAAATTCCGGCAATCCAGGACTTGAAAGTTATAAGGAAAAACACAGTTGTCCTGAGGGAAAAATTGGTGGCAAATAATTGAATACTTACTCGAGTAGGCAAATTTAATATGACAATAATTGGTACCCAAGTTGTCAAAGATCAAATAATCGCACTAACCCAAGAAGTTGTGCTTGTGACAATACCGGTAAAAAGCTAAAATAGTTCTTCATTAATATCATGACGATTCTGTCTTGGTGGCCGCCGCAGAAATCGCATGACAAATAAGATATAAAGATACTGCTGGAAAATAAGAAAAATAAATTAAAAGATATGAAAAATATTTGCACCCACTGTACCATTCTTTTGCCCATTAATTGGACTACTATCAATACATAACTACTTCGCTCTTCCATCAATCAAAACCACTAAATCTCGCACAAATAATGACAGAATAAATAATAGTAATGGAAATATTTTTACTTTAATCTAAAAAAAAATATAAGGAAATAATAATCCATAAAAATAGGCTTAAAACTGTATAAAACGTATACTTAAAAAATAAGCACTCCACATTACTCACAATTATAAACATACACACAAGAATCCAAAAAACCCAAGTCAGCATAACAATGTAAAATTGAAGCGAATGTAAAAATAAGGAACACATAAAAGAAAAATAAAAACAGCATTTTACACTTTTATGGCAATATGATGACCGCATGTAGTTAGGCGTCAAACTATATACGTTACTCCCTTAAAGGCATATGGAAGTGTGCACATGAACGAAAAAAAAAAACAAAATGCATGTTAAAAGAAAAAAATATATATATAAATACAACAACATGTTACATTAAAAAAAAGCACAAAATCATACATGTAAAGACTATGCAAACAAATTCTTCAATCGCAAAAAAAAGGCAATTAAAATTTTATGAACTCAAACAAACCTCAAGTGATCTCTTCAAGAGTCATATAGAATTGTTTTCAATTATATACGACTCTTTTTCTAAGGAGGTTAGGTTAGGTTGAACTGGCCGGTCCATGAGGACCTCACATAGACTGATTGAGTCCGTAGCGTTACCAGAAGTTTGTTTGAACGACCAAACTGAAAAACCCTTTTGTTCGTGGTATTACATATATAAATAAATTAGCGGTACCCGACAGATGATGGTCTGGGTCACCCTCGTCCACATTTTGGTCGATATCTCGAAAACGCCTTCACATATACAACTACCACCACTCCCTTTTAAAAGCCTCATTAACACCTTTAATTTGATACCCATATCGTACAAACAAAGTCTAGAGTCACCCCTGGTCCATCTTTATGGCGATATCTCGAAAAGGCGACCACCTATACAACTACCACCACTCCCTTTTAAAACCCTCATTAATACCTTTAATTTGATACCGATATCGTACAAACACATTTTAGAGTCACACCTGGTCCACCTTTATGGCGATATCTCGAAAAGGCATCCACCTATAGAACTAAGCCCCACGCCCTTTTGAAATACTCAGTAACACCTTTCGTTTGATACCCATATTGTACAAACGCATTCTAGAGTCACCCCAGGTCCACCTTTATGGCGATATCTCGAAAAGGCGTCCACCTAAAGAACTAAGGACCACTCCCTTTTAAAATGCTCATTAACCCCTTTCATTTGATACCCATTTCGTACAAACAAATTCTAGGGTCACCCCTGGTCCACCTTTATGGCGATATCTCGAAACGGCGTCCACCTATGGAACTAAGGATCACTCCGTGTTAAAATACTCATTAACACCTTTCATTTGATACCCATATCGTACAAACAAATTCTAGAGTCACCCCTGGTCCACCTTTATGCCGATATTTCGAAAAGGCGACCACCTATACAACTACCACCACTCCCTTTTAAAACCCTCATTAATACTTTTAATTTGATACCCATATCGTACAAACACATTCTAGAGTCACCCCTGGTCCACCTTTATGGCGATATCTCGAAAAGGCGACCACCTATACAAATACCACCACTCCTTTTAAAACCCTCATTAATACCTTTAATTTGATACCCATATTGTACAAACGCATTCTAGAGTCACCCCTGGTCCACTTTTATGGCGATATCTCGAAAAGGCGTCTACCTATAGAACTATGGCCGACTACCTCATAAAATACTCTTTTAATACCTTTCATTTGATACAGATGTCATACAAACACATTCCATGATTACCCTCGGTTCATTTTCCTACATGGTTATTTCCCCTTATGTTGTCACCATAGCTCTCAACTGAGTATGTAATGTTCGGTTACACCCGAACTTAACCTTCCTTACTTGTTTATTTTATATTTATCTTAAAATTCGTTTAGGTATGTACATCTGTTCACTATATATTTCTTATTTTATACATCCGATTATTTGGAGATTACGAACGGGATAAGATTATTGTTCAGCCCCATTCGTGAAAGGTATGAAGTCTTCCGCACAGCCGAAGACAGTCCCGTCCTTACTTGTTTTGAATAGAGTTAAGTACAAGTTCGTTGATGAAGTCTTTCATTACGTAGTATCTACCAGGGTTGAGTCATTTTGAAATAAAACAAATCAAAATAAACAAGTAAAAGTGTCTAAGTCCAGGTGTAACCGAACATTATATACTCAGCGTGAGATTCAATTGTGCATACCCTTTTAAAATTCTTTTATGTAAAAGTGGGCGTGGCCTTTAGCCGATCTCTTCCATTTTTTCTAGAAATATTTCCTGCTATAGGGAAAATTTGTGTTCCAAATTTTACTACAATCCGTTAATTTTTCTTCGAGCTATGGCACCCGAAACACAGAAAATTGCTTAGTCATAAAAGGGGCGGTGACACACCTATTTTCAAAGATTTTAGTTTTTTTCCAATTTAATGTTATTATTCAATTTAGAAAATAAAATTCTATAGATATAAAGCTTTTTTCGCTAATATATAGCTTATTATTTTTTGGCTACGACCCTTTTGAAAATCTTTTATATAAAAGTGGTTGTGGTCTTTAACCGATCTCGTGCATTTTTTTAGAAATATTTCCCACTATAGGGGAAATTTGTGTACCAAATTTTTTTACGATCCGTTAATTTTTCTTCGAGTTATGGCTCCCGAAATATAGAAAGTTGCTTAGTCATAAAAGGGGCGGTGCAAACCTATTTTCTAAAATTTGAAGTTTTTCCTATTTATTGTTATAAATACACTTGGGAAATGAAATACCGTTGATTTAAAGCCCTTTTTTGCAAAGATATAGCTTATTTTATTCGTCCACGAACCTTTTGAAAATTTTATATATAAGTGGGCGTGGTCCTCAACCGATTTCGTTAATTTTTTTCAAAACATGGCTCGTTACGCACAAACACATGCATATATCTTATCTGATATGCTCACAAAAGTAGGCACGAATTTGTGCAAATATCACTCACATATACACGCGCATATGAGAAGCTATAAACGTAGTTATAGCTGGTAATTTTATAGCTGGTAGGTAAATAGGTTGAACTGGCCGGTCCATGAGGACCTCACATAGACTGATTGTGTCCGTAGTGTTACCAGAAGTTTGTTTTAACGACCAAACTGAAAAACCCTCTCAAAAACCAGGACCTATGTTATAAAATAACTCCGTCCTCTTGGCAAATACTAGAAGCTTCCTAGGACTTAAGCCACTTGCTGCTTCTAGATCTGACTGCTGTATCACTCCTAATAGCTGGAGTCTTAGCCTGGCAAGTGCAGGGCACGAGCACAGAACGTGCTCGATCGTTTCCTCCTCCAACCCGCACTTCCTACATCTGCTATCACTGACCAAGCCTAATTTAAAGGCATGTGACGCCAGAAGGCAGTGTCCAGTCAGAATACCCATCATAAGTCTACAGTCCTCTCTTTTTAACGATAGAAGCAACTGTGTTAGTCTAATGTTGTAAGACCCACACATAATCTTCGACACTTTACAGCCCCGCGCTTGAACCCACGCCTTTCCCGCTTGGTCGATCATGTGCACCCCTCGCCTTCGCTTAATCTTGCCCAATATAATTAGGACGTCTACGGAGCAAACTTCAAAAGATGCAACCTTTTTAGCTAGTTCGCCCGTTTTTTCATTCCCATCTATTCACATATGCCTTGGGACCCAATATAGATGCTTGCTTCTCCCTGTCCCGATTCTCTCCAGAGACTGCGTACACTCTAACACGCATTTATATGCTGTGCTATGCGAGATTATTGCCTTAATTGCTGCTTGACTGTCAGTATAAAAGTTAAGACGGTTGCAGTTTAAGCTATTCTCTTCCAGGGTTTCTGCTGCTTTGGTTACGCTTGAAAAACGCTACAGTAACCCGGCAGCCTGTAGGATCTGCTTATTTCCGGATCAGCGCAGTATACCGCAGACCCCACTCCTTCCACTAATTTGGAACCATCGGTGTACACATGTCGAGCCTCGTCCGCCATTTGCGCACCCTTGCGCCAACCGTCCACCTCTATTGTGGCCTTAAGATCTCCCTCGAAGCGCAGATAGGGAATCAGGTTGTCTGTTTTTCTTGTGATTGATGACGCTATACTAATATGGCCATTTGGTCGACGCTCAAGCTGCCCCGAAGCATCGAGCCTGGTTGCGGTCGTTAATGCTTTACTACCAGGTCTACAGGTGGAATGTGCAGAATGGCATACAGTGCAGCCGTCGGGGTTGTTTTCAGACCTCTTCTAATGCTAAGCATCGATAATCTGCACAACTCTCTAATTTTTTGAGGTATGTTGTTTTTTGTGTGGCTTTCCACCAAACCAGAATTCCATAGTATAGAATAGGGCTTACAATCGCTGTAAAAACTAAATGAGAGAGAGAGAGGGCGATAGGCCCCACGTACACCTCAGCATTCTTTTATATGCATAGAGTGCCGTAGAGGCCTTCTTGACCCACTCCTCCGCGTTGAGCTTCCATGACAGCTTACTGTCCAGGATAATTCCTAGATATTTTGTGCAAGTTTTCTCCTGTAAGGTCACCCCTCCTAACTTAGGCCTGGTCCAATTTGGGACCATGTACCTCTTTGTAAATCAGACCATATTCGTCTTCTCCGCATTGAATTTCAACCCGACATTAGATGCCCAGGTATGAATATTCCGAAGCGCCCCATCCATCAAAGAACTAAGCGTTGGAAGGCACTTTCCACTTATGACAATTGCAACGTCATCTGCGTAAGTTTTACTGGTTCCTCATCGAATTGCCTGAGCAGTTCGTTGATGACCAGCGTCCACAGCAGAGGTGATAGAACCCCTCCCCGCGGCGTGCCCGTGTCCACTGATTTCGTGGCCTCGTACAAACCCCATTGTGATGTGATCTTTCTGCAATTTAACATGCAGCCGATATATCTGATGAAGGCAGGATGTACTTTAATGTAATTAAGACCATCCATAATCGCCCATTTTCAACATTACTGAAAGCCCCGGCAATGCCCAAGAAGACTCCTAGAGCATACTACTTATATTCCAGGGATTTCTCTATGCTTATTACCACCCTTTGCAATGCGGTGTCCACCGACTTGCCTTTGATGTACGCATGCTGTGTTGTGGAGAGCAGCTTTTCATTCACGTTGTATTTTATGTACACATCTATCACCCTCTCAAAGGTTTTGAGCAGAAATGATGTTAAGCTAATGGGTCTATAGTCTTTGGGATACACGTGACCGATCTTCCCGGCCTTTGGTAGAAAAGCTACACGAGCAGTTCTCCAAGAGTGCGGTACATGATTCAGTCTTATGTACCCATCGAATATTATTTTAAGCCATTTCACGACCGCCCTACTTGAGACTTGTAGCATGGCCGGGAATATACCATCTGGGCCCGGCATTTAAACTTAGAAAACGTCTTCACTGCCCACTCGATCTTGGTATCGGTCACCGAGCCCGGCACTACTAGCTCCGTGATCGAAGTGTGAGTGATGTCTGATAGCTCTCCTAAACCGTCTCCCGATGGGAAATGTGTATCCAGAAGCACCTCAAGGGATTGCTTACTATTACGTGACCATTCCCCGTTCTCTTTCTTTATTAGTCCCTGGACTATGTTTCCCTTTGCTAGGACTTTTTTCAACCGTGCTGTTTCACTGGAGCAGTCTATGTCCGTACAGAAACTTTTCCATGAGTTTCTCTTCGCCCTGGTAATTTTACGCTTGTAGATCCTCAGTAGATCCCCGTACTCGTCCCGACACGCTTCGCTTTCCGCGGTTTTTTCGAGCTTATACATTTCTTTTACCTGTCTTTTTAGAATAATTAGCTCATTGCTCCACCATGGCGGCTTTGCTTTTCCTCTGAATCTTTTTAGAGGGCAAGCTTTGTTATACGCAGTCATAAGCGTCCTTGTTAGGAATTCATTCGACTCCTACAGTTCCTCTACATTAGAAACCTTTTTGGGTTGTCCCAGTTTTGTTTCTACATGTTTCTGGAATTCAGTCCAGTTCGTTGACCTAGGGTGTCTAAAGGTTCCTCCCTTCTCTACCCTCCTTAGGGGGATGCTGAAGCTGATATACGCATGGTCGGAGAAGGATGGTCTATCAGGAACCATCCAATCATACCTTGATATTTCACGCTCGGAGCTCAATGTAATATCCAGAACATTGCTGGATGTTGGACCAATGTATGTAGGGACATTTCCCCTAATGGCTATCTGCAAATTGGTTTGCAGGAGGTAACAAAATAGAGATTCGCCTCTCTCGTTCGTATCTGCTCCTCCCCACGCATTGTGGTGCGCATTTGCATCTGCGCCTATGACCAACCGCCCTTTGCGCCCTTCCTCCTGTACTAGCCTTTTGCTCTCCATCGGTGGAACCTCCACAGCATGGGCCATGAAGCAGGACGCCAGCTTTTTCTTTTGCTCAACGGTCACCGCTACGAGATTCTCAGTGGTGTAATTAGGCAGCATATATGAATGCAGCTGTTTCCTTACCATTAGTACAGCTCGCACTCGTCCTTCCGTTTTTGCATAGTAAACGACAAACCCGCGCGCTAAGTCCAGAAACCTTTCCTTCCGATGAGAGCCACAGCTCCTGGATCAGCGCCACTTTAAACGAACCCTCCTCAAGGGTTAGGAGGAGTTCGCTCGACACCACTTTACTGTGTTGGATGTTTATCTGTAGGACTCGCAGCACTATTGGGCTGTTTTTCCCACTCCAGCACCTTAGCCTCGGCGTCGTCTTCCTCCCCTTGCCCTATTTGTTTACAGTATTCGAGGTCCCCTTCAGCCTCTCGTGACTGTTGTGCCGTTCCTCTGTGCGAGTCACAGCACCATTTAGCGGTTGGTCCTCTCCTAGCACCTTCGTGGTGACGTCGGGGACTTACACCTGTGTTTTTTCCCTTAGGCTTTTGAGGTCCTTTTCGACTTCGCCCACCTCTAGCGTGTTAGGTTTTTATCCTCGGGACTTCTTTTCCTGAGTCGCATGTAAATTTTGCCAGTGCCAAAGGACATTTTGCCAAGCTGCGTATACAAAATATCCTCCGCCTGCTTGTTTATTTGGAAGATGTAGAACTGACCATTCCCGGCAGGCCGAGATACAGTAAGTACCTTCCAATCCTTTTTCGGTATGTTCGTATTCTGATTCTGCAGAAGTCGCAGTGTATCCTCCGACTTCATCACGCATGATATCCATACCTTAACTTTTGGTACCGTGGGGATTTGCGCTTTATCCACCACCCCAAACCGCGCGTTCGTGCCTTGCCTTTGGAGGTTTGGAACCTCTCCCTCCAGCCACCGCAAGCTCGCCATTTTGTCGCACACTATTATACCATCCCCCCGAATCAAAGGTTGGAAGGGCTTACTTGGTTGTTCCCGCATCATCTTAAGCATTAAGCTAATAAGCTCCCTTTCCACAGATCTCTACCTTTCAGTATTCATTTGTCCGAAAGAACTGCAACGATCAACCAGCGCCACAGTCAGTGACTGTTTTGCCACATCACTCATCTTCTCGGGATAAGCAGGAGTCTTACTGTAATCTCCCTTTGGCACCTCCGAGAAAGCCGGAGTCTTAGCGTTAACTCCCTTTAGCGCCTCCGAGAAAGCCGGAGTCTTAACGTTATCTCCCTTTGGCTTATCTCCTACTTCCGTAGTTGGAAATTCCCTCTGACTCGAAGCTTTCGAGGTAGTTGCTACCTTGCTAGTGGAGCCCATCTGTCTTACAGCTTTGGGCCTACTTGTCTTGTCTATGCTACAGCCCTGCCTCGCAGCTCTAGGACTGTGTCCGTTCTGCCTCTTGAAAGCAGGCTTGTTGCCTTCCGCCGAACGTTGCCTCTTCATTCTGCCATTCGACGCTTCTTCCTCCTCGTACCGGTGCAGAACCGAGGTTTTCTCGCAGCAAACCTTTTGAGCTGCCTTCGACCTACTTCTGCCTCTTCATGGGCCCATTCCAAGCGCTCGATCTCCACTTCTTTTGGGTCGACCACTTCTCCCAAGCGTTGTACAATTCTTAGTGCTGCACGATACTGCGAGAGAGCTCTTTTACTTCCTCTGCTGCGTACCCTTCTCCACTCGTCTACCCCGTTTTCATTTGTGTGCTTTTCCAACACGGAGTTCATTGAATCAGCACTACTCTTGCTCCCCGAGTCCGACGCATCGCTTAATTCGTATTTGTTGTCATTGGATTGCGACTCAGTCCTCCTCTTTACATTGTCCTTATTACAATCAGGTAATGAGTCGTTCATCTTGGTCGTACGACCACCTGCCCGACAAGGCGGACTCAGCGGTCCAGTATTATATACGGGAAAAGAACCGTCCGCCACAGCAGCGCTCCTTACTGTGCTAAGGCCATAAATACTTCCCGAAGGGGCCCGGTAAGGCTCCGTTCGAATACAGCCGAATTTATCCCCTGGCTGAAAATCGTCCAATAGGCACGGTCCGCATAACACCCTGGTTTAGGCAGGAGGATGGTGTAGAATTATGCATTACCCCTTTTTATGCCAATGCATTTCAGCATGTGCATCATGACCTCCTATGCGAATGCATGCTTATGCATACTTAAATATCGACCATACACAGTCATATTGCACTCATATTATAATGCTGACCCACATAAATTATGTTCACTCCAACACAGCGGGAGTTCAACGTCATATGAATGTCCACAAAAACAAGCATATCCATTTGCATTTGTTTGTAAACCCTTGCTCTATGAGTCACACAAACAAGCACACTTGCCGGTCAGAATGCCCGATCGCCAGTGTCAGTTTGTCAATGGGACATCATAAGAAATATTTTCTGACTTGGCACATATGAAATAGAATGTAGTTATTTCTAGTATGTAAGTATGTACATAATATTTGTAATAGTATTGTGAGACCGTTTACTATAAAAGAGAAAGTATTTCAGTAAAAAAGACAATCATATTCTGACGCTCAACCTTAGCGTTTCATTTCAATAAATATTAGGGGGACTCATGAAAGCATATAAACTTATAGGATGTAAAATTATATCCATTTACACAGGCTGTTATATGAACGCACCTAGTAATACTCTTGATAAACTTGATTGTTTATCAGCTCTATTATTGCCGAACAAAATTTGTTTGATTGTTATACAAATTAAAAAATGCCAAGATTAAGTGAAAAATCAAAACTAAAACGCCTTTACTTGCCGATGAAAATGCCTGCTGTAATGTCTGCAAGGTTGAATTCCTTTGAGTTTACCGCGTTTACACAATGAAATGTGCGCGTAAATTTATACAAATTGTGTAAATGATTTTTTATACAAAATTTGACAGCTCGTTTACGCACTAGATAAATTTATACGTTTACACACTTTATAAGGCATTTATACGGTTACATGAGTCGCCCTATTGTTATATATCAGTGTGACACCTACCATATTAAGTAGAAGAAAATGAAAAAGTTCTGTAGGGCGAAATCAAAAGCCCTTGGAATCTTGGCAGGAATACTGCTCGTGGTATTACATATGTAAATAAATTAGCGGTACCCGACAGATGATGTTCTGGGTCACCCTGGTCCACATTTTGGTCGATATATCGAAAACGCCTTCACATATACAACTAAGGGCCACTCCGTTTTAAAGCCCTCATTAATACCTTTAATTTGATACCCATATCGTACAAACACATTATAGAGTCACCCCTGGTCCACCTTTATGGCGATATCTCGAAAAGGCGTCCACCTAAAGAACTAAGGCTTACTTCCTTTTAAAATACTCATTAACGCCTTTCATTTGATACCAATATCGCACAAGGTTGCCACCTATCCGAATTTAAAAAAAATTTCATGGGATATGCCGATATGGGTATCAAACGAAAGGTATTTCACTCCGCATTACAATAGGGACATTTTTGAATAGGGTTGCCATTTAGGGTTGCCACCTATTCGAAATAAAAAAAAATTGCATGAGATATGCCGATATCGGTATGGAACGAAAAGTATTTCACTCCGCATTACAATAGGGACATTTTTGAGTAGGGTTGCCATTTAGGGTTGCCACCTATTCGAATTAAATAAAATTGTATGAGATATGCCGATATGGGTATCAAACGAAAGTCATTTCACTCCGCTTTACAATAGGGACATTTTTGAGTAGGGTTGCCATTTAGGGTTGCCACATATTCGAAACTAAAAAAAAATTTTATGAGATATGCCGATATGGGTATCAAACGAAAGGTATTTCACTCCGCATTACAATAGGGACATTTTTGAGTAGGGTTGCCATATAGGGTTGCCACCTATTCGAAATTAAAAAAATTGTATGAGATATGCCGATATGGGTATCAAACGAAAGGTATTTCACTCCGCATTACAATAGGGAAATTTTTGAGTAGGGTTGCCATTTAGGAATGCCACCTACAACGAAAGGTATTTCACTCCGCATTACACTAGGGACATTTTTGAGAAGGACTGCCATTTAGGGTTGCCACCTATTCGATATTAAAAAAAAATTGCATTAGATATGCCGATATGGAAATCAAACGAAAGGTATTTCACTCCGCATTACAATAGGGAAATTTTTGAATAGGATTGCCATTTAGGATTGCCACCTATTCGAAATTAAAAAAAAAATAACTATGAGATATGCCGACATGGGTATCAAACGAAAGGTATTTCACTCCGCATTACAATAGGGAAATTTTTGAGTGGGGTTGCCATTTAGGGTTGTCACCTATTCGAAATAAGAAAAATTGCATGAGATATGCCGATATCGGTATCGAGCGAAATGTATTTCACTCCGCATTACAATAGGGACATTTTTGAGTAGGGTTGCCATTTAGGGTTGCCACCTATTGGAAATTAAAAAAAAAATTGGATGAGATATGCCGATATGGGTATCAAACGAAAGGTATTTCACTCCGCATTACAATAGGGAATTTTTGAATAGGATTACTATTTAGGATTGCCACCTATTCGAAATTAAAAAAAAAAATAACTATGAGATATGCCGACATGGGTATCAAACCAAAGGTATTTCACTCCGCATTACAATAGGGAAATTTTTGAGTAGGGTTGCCATTTAGGGTTGCCACCTATTCGAAATAAAAAAAAAATTGCATAAGATAGGCCGATATGGGTATCAAACCAAAGGTATTTCACTCCGCATTACAATAGGAAAATTTTTGAGTAGGGTTGCCATTTAGGATTGCCACCTATACGAAATTAAAAAAAATTACATGAGATATGCCGACATGGATATCAAACCAAAGGTATTTCTCTCCGCATTACAATATGGAAATTTTTGGGTAGTGTTGCCATTTAGGGTTGCCACCTATTCGAAATTAAATAAAAATTGTATGAGATATGCCGATATGGGTATCAAACAAAAGGTATTTCACTCCGCATTATAACAGGGAAACCTTTGAATATGGTTGCCACCTATACGAAATTAAAAAAAATTGCATGAGATATGCCGATATGGGTATCAAACGAAAGGTATTTCACTCCGCATTACACTAGGGACATTTTTGAGTAGGGCTGCCATTTAGGGTTGCCACCTATTCGAAATAAAAAAATTGTATTATATATGCCGATATGGGTATCAAACGAAAGGTATTTCACATTGCCACCTATACGAAATTAAAAAAAATTACATGAGATATGCCGATATGGGTATCAAACGAAAGGTATTTCACTCCGCATTACAATAGGGAAATTTTTGGGTAGGGTGGCCATTTAGGGTTTGGAGTAGTTAGACGAAATAATACTCTACTTACTCATATTAAAGGAGAACATTAAAGTTAAAAATCTTCGTAAAAAAATCGTACACATGATTCGACTTAATTTTCTTAATTTCACACACGCTAATAAAATTGAAATGCAATATCAAGGCACCGTGGCAAATTCAAGCAAAATATATTTAAATGCATATTTTTGGCAAATTTGAAATGAATAATTGCAATTTCTCACAGATTACTATTAGAAAGATATCTTACCATAACAAAAAGATATCTCACCATGGTAATTTGCTACCGTTGAACACTAGGGCATATGTTCAATTTGAAAACGATGTCTAACCATTTAACTACTTACCAAGAGATGGCGCTTAGGGAAGAAAGTTGACATTTAATTAAACTAACTGATAGTTGTCATTCGTGAAATTTACAAGTTTTTGGAATGTAATAAAATTGTGAGACTTTCACAGTGTATAACTAAAAAAAGGTTTGAAATTAATAATTCGGCGCATGAAGATACTCGAGAAGCGTTGCCAGCACAACGAAACGTGGCCGGGCAAAGCTCGGTCGCCCAGTTACTTATACTTATAGGTATACTCGTAATAGTTGCAGATTTGCATGTAGTGAAATAGTATGCCGACAGTCGGGAAAATTATAGCTCTTTCTAATAAAGTCCGGATGTATAGGATCAAAATGTTATTCCACTTCTCCTATGCGTGTATTATGCTGCCAGTCATGTTGATTATTCCACTCTGCAATTATGCTTGCTGCCAGTCATTTGATTTACCACCGATTGTTCAAGTCCTTAACTTGTTAATTTTTGCTGAGTATACATTTCTTAGTTCTGTTGATAATGTTAAGTCGTTTGCATCTTTCTGTAGACCTCCAATGAAGTCATCAGTTGTATCACCTGAGTGTGCCTTCGAAATTGCTTTATGCAAAAATACTTCCAAAATAATATGTCATCTGGCTTAAGTTGATGTGTGCATTGCGTTTCGGGAGGACTCTTTTTATACTCAGTTGAGCACAGATCACAGAGTATATTAACTTTGATTGGAATCGAGATAGATATAGACTTCCATATTTCAAAATCATCAGGACCGAAAAAAAATTGGATTGAGCGATGTCCGTCCGCCCTCTGTCCGTCCGTCCGTTAACACGATAACTTGAGTAAATTTTGAGGTATCTTGATGAAATTTGGTATGTAGGTTTCTGAGTACTCATCTCAGATCGCTATTTAAAATGAATCGATGATATCGGACTATAACCACGCCCACTTTTTCGATATCGAAAATTTCGAAAAACCGAAAAAGGTGGATAATTCATTACCAAAGACGGGTAAAGCGATGAATCTTGGTAGGTGG
Organism: Eurosta solidaginis; assembly: GCF_040869045.1. NCBI lineage: Eukaryota > Metazoa > Arthropoda > Insecta > Diptera > Tephritidae > Eurosta > Eurosta solidaginis. The sequence continues at coordinate 201,777,997 of NC_090324.1, forward strand.
GTTGACCTTATGACGCAGAATAGAAAATTAGTAAAATTTTGGACAATGCGCGTGGCACCGCCCACTTTTAAAAGAAGGTAATTTAAAAGTTTTGCAAGCTGTAATTTGGCAGTCGTTGAAGATATCATGATGAAATTTGACAGGAACATTGCTCCTATTACTATATGTATGCTAAACAAAAAATTTTATATCTTTACATTATATAAGTAAATTATGTCAACTTTCAATTCCAGTAATAATATGGTGCAACAAAATACAAAAATAAAAGAAAATTTCAAAATGGGCGTGGCTCCGCCTTTTTCATTTAATTAGGCTAGAATACTATTAATGCCATATGTCGAACAAAAATTTACCAATCCGTGTGATATTTGGTAGGGCATAGATTTTATGGCGATAACTATTTTCTGAGAAAATGGGCGAAATCGGTTGAAGCCACGCCCAGTTTTTATACACAGTCGACCGTCTGTCCTTCCGCTCGGCTGCTAACATGATAACTTGAGCAAAAATCGATATATCCTTACTAAACTTAGTTCACGTACTTTTCTGAACTCACTTTTTTTTTTGTATAAAAAATGGCCGAAATCCGACTATGACCACGCCCAATTTTTCGATATCGAAAGTTGCAAAAAATAAAAAAATGCCATTGTTCTATACAAAATATGAAAAAGGGATGAAAAATGGTAATTGGATTGGTTTGTTGACGCAAACTATAACTCTGGAAAAAACTTTTTAAAATGGGTGTGACACCTACCATATTAAGTAGAAGAAAATGAAAAAGTTCTGCAGGGCGAAATCAAAATCCCTCGAAATCTTGGCAGGAATACTGTTCGTGGTATTACATATATATAAATAAATTAGCGGTACCCGACAGATGATGTTCTGGGTCACCCTGGTCCACATTTTGTTCGATATCTCGAAAACGCCTTCACATATACAACCAAGGGCCACTCCCTTATAAAACCCACATTAGTACCTTTAATTTGATACCCATAACGTACAAACACATTATAGAGTCAACCCTGGTCCACCTTTATGGCGATATCTTGAAAAGGTGTCAGCTTATAAAACTAGGGCCCACTCCCTTTTAAAATACTCATTATCACCTTTAGTTTGATACCCATATTGTACAAACGCATTCTAGAGTCAACCCTGGTCCACCTTTATAACGATATCTCGAAAAGGCGTCCACCTATATAACAAAGGTGCACTCCCTTTTAAAATATTCATTAACACCTTTCATTTGATACCCATATCGTTCAAACAAATTCTAGAGTCACCCCTGGTCCATATTTATGGCGATATCTCTAAAAGGCGTCCACCTATAGAACTAAGGCCCACGCCCTTTTAAAATACTCATTAACACCTTTCATTTGATACCCTTATCGTACAAACAAATTCTATAGTCACCCCTGGTCCACCTTTATGGCGATATCTCGAAAAGGCGTCCACCTATAGAACTAAGCACACGCCCTTTTAAAATACTCATTAACACCTTTCATTTGAAACACATATCGTACATAAAAATTCTATAGTCAGTCCTGGTATAAAAGATTTAAAATGAAGTAATTGGTTTTGTGAGTTTTTCACATCAATGAGCGAATGCTTTTTATTCGAATATTGTCAGCTTATTTATACTAAATTATTCTAAACATATTCTTAGATACAAATTTACTTTAAGCATACATACTTACATGCATATTTACCTTAAGCATTCATACTTACGTACCTACATACACCTCGATAGAGAATATGTATCTGCACACCTGTGTTGGGTTGTGACTTCTATGGGAAATGCAACGTTCGCAAATTTGCTGGATTGCAAATTTGGTTTGGTTGTGTGTTGTACACACACCTGTATTAAATCGTGGGAATGGCTATGTCAGCAACAATTACCAGATGCCTTTATATGTGTTGATGAACATTTAGATTATTTTTGTTACAGGGTAGCATATTAGCAGATTTAAATATTTGGCATTAAATTGTTGACTGTTTACACTACATCTCCCTTTTTTTCAGAATGCTTATGCATTTGGAGAATGCATGAGCATTAATTCTATATTTACTTAGTTAAATATAAATTAATTGCACTTTTGTATTTTATTTTTGTAGTCTATTCTTGTGTATTATTATTTTCTTATTATTTTTGTGTATTATTATTTTCTTATTATTTATGATATTGCTATTCTCTATGTTACTGGAAAATTTTTGCTTATCGTCATTTCTTATTCTAGATGGGATTGAAGTGTCAGTAATTTTATTATCAGTATTTTCTACTTTATAGATTATTAGAGTAAAATTATTATTTTCATCGGTTTTTTCTACCTTATAGGTCCCTTTATATCTGCTATCTAACTTATGCTTTGCTTCGTTGTTTACTAACACTACATCTCCTATTTTTATTTCCTTATAGTGAATATTTTTATCATAACTAATCTTTTGTTTTTCTTTAGCCTCTTTTACTAATCTAAAGGCTCTATTCTGTGCTATTTGTAACCTATATTTCATTTCTTTATCGTAAGCCTCATAATTGTATAATGGGCTTACCGTATTTTCTTGTAAAAATTCGTAAGTTTGGGGTTTTTTGCCAAAGATTAGTTCGAATGGACAATAGTTGTGGACTGTAAATAGGCTAGTATTGTAACAATATGCAAATCAATGGATATGTATAAACGCACATATTCATTGAAAGTTCTATGGCTACGTTCAACAGTGCCTAAAGTTTGGTGGTGATATGGCGTAGATGTTTTGTGCTCAATATTGAGAAGCTTACATAGTTCTTCAAACAAGCTATTTTCATATTCAGATCCCATATCCGTTATTATTGTTTTCATACTTCCATAAATTAAAATGAAATTTTCGAATATGGCTCTGGATACTGTTTTTGCATGTTTGCCCTGTATAGGAATTGCAACTAAGTATTTAGTCAAATCACATATCAGAGTGACAGCGTATTCATTTCCATTTAATGATCTTGGTAAAGGTCCAATTGTATCTATTTGTACTGTTTCGAACGCTTTCGGTGGTGTTTCAGTCAAAATCATTGGTTCTTTTAAATTTTTATAAATTTTATTTTTATTACAATTAACGCATTTCTTTATATATTTTCTTATATCATTTTTCATATTTTACCAGTAATATTTTTGTCTTATTTTATTAGTTGTACGATTGATTCCTGGGTGGGCACCATTAACAGGGATATCGTGATATTTTTGAAGAATCTTTTTAATTTTATCATTTCCGTCACATGCACAAGCCCCGGAGTTAATGCAATATTTAAATTTTTGAGAACTTTGGTACCTATCTCCTTAAATAAGTCTATTCGGGTATAATTAAACAATTTGTCTCCTAAGGACAACTGTATTTTCTTAATTCCCTAATTGCCGGCTTTTTTTTTCCATAAGCTTGGTAAAGAATTAGCCTAAGTCAATCTTCGCCTTAACAATTGGATTCTCTATATTTATTTCACTACATATTTTTCTTTCCTTTTTTGAAATATAATTTCGGAGGATCGAAAACGAGCTGGACTAGTCTTTTTACTTCACATTTATTAAGCGCTTCGTATATTATAGGGTTCTCTTTGTGTCTTTTCTTCTCTTCATTTCTATTACTATTATTACTGGAATTCTTTTTAGTTTGCGATCTTGTCGTTACTTGCATTATTTTACATGCCTGTACTGACATTTCTTTCAAATCATTAATATCTATTCGTGACAGCGCGTCTGCCACGTAATTTTCCTTTCCGGCTATGTACTCCACCCCAAAGTCATACTCCATATATCAAAATCATCAGTATCGGAAAAAATTCGATCGAGCCATGTCCGTCCGTCTGTCCTTTAACACGATAACTTGAGTAAATTTTGAGGTATCTTGATGAAATTTGGTATGTAGGTTCCTGGGCACTCATCTCAGATCGCTATTTAAAATGAACGATATCGGACAATAACCACGCCCACTTTTTCGATATCGAAAATTTCGAAAAATTGAAAAAGTGCGATAATTCATTACCAAATGCGGATTAAGCGATGAAAACTTGGTAAGTGAGTTGAAACTTATGACGCAGAATAGAAAACTAGTAAAATTTTGGGCAATGGGCGTGGCACCGCCCACTTTTAAAAGAAGGTAATTTAGAAGTTTTTGCAAGCCTTAATTTGGCAGTCGTTGAAGATATCGTGATGAAATTTGGCAGGAACGTTACTCTTATTACTATATGTCTGCTTAATAAAAATTAGCAAAATCGGAGAACGGACCACGCCCACTTTTAAAAAATTTTTTTTTTTAAATCCAAATTTTAAAAGAAAAGTTAATATCTTTACAGTATATAAGTAAATTATGTCAACATTCAACTCCAGTAAAGATATGTTGCAACAAAATACGAAAATAAAACAAAATTTCAAAATGGTCGTGGCTCCGCCCTTTTTCATTTAATTTGTCTAGGATACTTTTAATGCCATAAGTCGAACAAAAATTTACCAATCCTTGTGAAATTTGGTAGAGGCTTAGATTCTAGGACGATAACTGTTTTCTGTGAAAAAGGGTTGAAGCCACGCCCAGTTTTTTATACACAGTCGACCGTCTGTCCTTCCGCTCGGCCGTTAACACGATAACTTGAGCAAAAATCGATGTATCTTTACTAAACTCAGTTCACGTACTAACCTGAACTCACTTTGTATTGGTGTAAAAAATGGCCGAAATTCGACTATGACCACGCCCACTTTTTCGATATCGAAAATTACGAAAAATGAAAAAAATGCCATAATTATATAACAAATACGAAAAAAGGGATGAAGCATGGTAATTGTATTGGTCTATTGACGCAAAATATAACTTTAGAAAAAAACTTGGTAAAATGGGTGTGACACCTATCATATTAAGTAGAAGAAAATGGAAAAGTTTTGCAGGGCGAAATCAAAAGCCCTTGGAATCTTGGAAGGAATACTGTTCGTGGTATTACATATATAAATAAATTAGCGGTACCCGACATGATGTTCTGGATCACCCTGGTCCACATTTTGGTCGATATCTCGAAAACGCCTTCACATATACAACTAAGGGCCACTCGATTTTAAAACCCTCATTAATACCTTTAATTTGATACCCATATCGTACAAACACATTATAGAGTCACCCCTGGTCCACGTTTATGGCGATATCTCGAAAAGGCGTCCACATATAGAACTAAGGCCCCCTCCTTTTTAAAATACTCATTAACACCTTTCATTTGATACCCATATCGTACAAAAAAATTCTAGAGTCACCCCTGGCCCACCTTTATGGCGATATCTCGAAAAGGCATCCACCTATAGAACTAAGGCCCACTCCCTTTTAAAATACTCATTAACACCTTTCATTTGATACCCATATCGTACAAACAAATTCTAGAGTCACCCCTGGCCTTTATGGCGATATCTTGAAAAGGCGTCCACCTATAGAACTAAGGCCCACGCCCTTTTAAAATACTCATTAACACCTTTCATTTGATACCCATATCCTACAAACAAATTCTAGAGTCACCCCTGGTCCACCTTTATGGCGATATCTCGAAAAGGCGTCCACCTATAGAACTAAGGCCCACTCCCTTTTAAAATCTTTATTATTAACACCTTTCGTTTGATACCGATATTGTACAAACGCATTCTAGAGTCAACCCTGGCCTTTATGGCGATATCTTGAAAAGGCGTCCACCTATAGAACTAAGGTCCACGCCCTTTTTAAAATACTCATTAACACCTTTCATTTGATACCCATATCGTACAAACAAATTCTAGAGTCACCCCTGGCCTTTATGGCGATATCTCGAAAAGGCGTCCACCTATAGAACTAAGGCCCACTCCCTTTTAAAATCTTTATTATTAACACCTTTCGTTTGATACCGATATTGTACAAACGCATTCTAGAGTCAACCCTGGCCTTTATGGCGATATCTCGAAAAGGCATCCACCTATAGAACTAAGGCCCACTCCCTTTTAAAATACTCATTAACACCTTTCATTTCATACCCATATCGTACAAACAAATTCTAGAGTCACCCTGGCCTTTATGGCGATATCTTGAAAAGGCGTCCACCTATAGAACTAAGGCCCACGCCCTTTTAAAATACTCATTAACACCTTTCATTTGATACCCATATTGTACAAACGCATTCTAGGGTCACCCCTGGTCCACGTTTATGGCGATATCCCGAAAAGGCGTCCACCCATAGAACTAAGGCCCACTCCCTTTTAAAACACTTATTAACACCTTTCGTTTGATACCGATATTGTACAAACGCATTCTAGAGTCAACCCTGGTCCACTTTTATAACGATATTCCGAAAAGGCGTCCACCTAAAGAACTAAGGCCCACTCCGTTTTAAAATACTCATTAACACCTTTCATTTTATACCCATATAGTACAAACAAATTCTAGAGTCACCCCTGGTCCACCTTTATGGCGATATCTCGAAAAGGCGTCCACATATAGAACTAAGGCCCACGCCCTCTTAAAATACTCATTAACACCTTTCATTTGATACCCATATCGTACAAAATAAATTCTAGAGTCACCCCTGGTCCACCTTTATGGCGATATCTCGAAAAGGCGTCCACCTGTAGAACTTAGGCCCACTCCCTTTTAAAATTATCATTAACACATTTCATTTGATACACATGTCATACAAACACATTCCAGGGTTACCCTAGGTTCTTTTTACAACATGGTGATTTTCCCTTACTTTGTCTCCACAGCTCTCAACTGAGTATGTAATGTTCGGTTACACCCGAACTTAGCCTTCCTTACTTGTTTTAATATACATAGGAGTGCAACTTTTGTTCGTAAAAGTTGTTGGTCTTGATTGGTTCTGCCTCTAATGAGAATATATCAACGAATTCTGAGCATAATGTGTTGAGTGATTTACCAGCGAATGGCGGGACATTTTTATTCAATCTTTCTAACTTTTCTTTATTATTAGCTTTAAAGTGATGTGTATTTTCAATTATTACATAATCCTCTAAACTTTCTGTTTTGAAGTCATAATCTTGACCGATTGCATGTTTATACGTTGTATTTATTATTTTTATTAAAGCTTGATTTGAGTTTACTATCGTGTTGGCTACAAAAATGCCATCAGTCAATTCTTGATGAAGTACTAATAGTTATTGTGACTATTGATATGAACATATCTAATTATTTCGGCTCTTGCGGGTATTGTAATGCTATTGATTGTTGGTTTATTTGTCATTTGTATAACTATATCTTCTGGGTAATCGTATGGTCGTAGTATTAGGCTGTCCCCATTTTTATTATAGTCTAAAATGCAGTTATATTTTTTAATGAAGTCGAGTCCCAAAATTCCATCACATAGGATTGGGAAATTGTCTTCTACTATGTGAAATTTGTGCCTTATTAAAAGACTATCATCTGTGAGATCTGCTTTTATTGTTCCAAATGTGCTTGTTATGCCTCGGCCAATACCTTTTAAATCTGTGATCTGTGAGTTATTTATTGTGACATTACTGTCAATTTGACCCTTCTTTATTATTGAGATATCCGCTCCTGTATCTATGAGGAACATTGAAGTTGACTTATTTAGGGTAGTATTGGAAGATATGTAGCTGTTTAGATGCAAGTTGAATGTGCATATTTTATTACCGTTAGAATTTACTGTTGGAGTGGAGTTTGCTGGTTTTCCTGTTGTTTTATACTACGAAGATTGCTCGTGTTACTCTGATTGGATGATCTTGGCTGACCTCCAAAATTGCGTCTTGGAAAATTATTATTTTGTCTATTACTATTGTTATTATTATATCTGTTAGTATTACCGTAATATCTTCGGTTTTGGTTACCTCGCTAAGTATTATTTTGGTAGCTTCTTCGGAAAATACCCCTGTAATTACCTTGTGAGCGCGTCATGCGTAACACTGTATTTGGGTTACCAGTGACTTCAGTACAGCTATTCGTGAATTTTGAAATAGCCTCGTTCATAGATGTGAACGTTCCTGCTTGCATTATCAGTTTAACTCTTTCGTTAGCCTAGGTAAGAGGCCTTTACAGCTGATTGTGTGGCATATTTGATTGCCACATCAGGTGCAAGACCGTCAGATATGTAAGCACCTTCCAACGATTTTGCGATTTCGGCAGTGTACTGGTTAGCTGTTTTACTGCGCTGTTGGACGTTTAGGAGTTTTCCGTCAAAACTTCTACAGATTCACCTTTAATTGTTGAACTCAACTTTTGCCTTATTGCTAGTGTTGAATTTTCAGTGCTCAAAAGGTTTCTAGCTGTTCCCTTGAGTTTATTTTTTATCATGGAGACTGCTATGGTCTTATGGCCTTAATTTGTTCTAGGATATCTAGTGCGTCTAAGAAGCTATGTAAGTTCTCATGTTTATCATCGAACTCAGGTAGAATTGACGAAGCCGTTTTTAAGAATTCTACTGTCCGTCCGTCCGTTAACACGATAACTTGAGTAAATTTTGAGGTATCTTGATGAAATTTGGTATCTAGGTTTCTGAGTACTCATCTCAGATCGCTATTTAAAATGAATCGATGATATCGGACTATAACCACGCCCACTTTTTCGATATCGAAAATTTCGAAAAACCGAAAAAGGTGGATAATTCATTACCAAAGACGGGTAAAGCGATGAATCTTGGTAGGTGGGTTGACCTTATGACGCAGAATAGAAAATTAGTAAAATTTTGGACAATGCGCGTGGCACCGCCCACTTTTAAAAGAAGGTAATTTAAAAGTTTTGCAAGCTGTAATTTGGCAGTTGTTGAAGATATCATGATGAACATTGCTCCTATTACTATATGTATGCTAAACAAAAATGAGCAAAATCGGATGACGAACACGCCCACTTTAAAAAAAAAATTTATAAAAGTCAAATTTTAACAAAAAATTTTATATCTTTACAGTATATAAGTAAATTATGTCAACTTTCAACTCCAGTAATAATATGGGGCAACAAAATACAAAAATAAAAGAAAATTTCAAAATGGGCGTGGTTCCGCCTTTTTCATTTAATTAGGCTAGAATACTATTAATGCCATATGTCGAACAAAAATTTACCAATCCGTGTGATATTTGGTAGGGCATAGATTTTATGGCGATAACTATTTTCTGAGAAAATGGGCGAAATCGGTTGAAGCCACGCCCAGTTTTTACACACAGTCGACCGTCTGTCCTTCCGCTCGGCTGCTAACATGATAACTTGAGCAAAAATCGATATATCCTTACTAAACTTAGTTCACGTACTTTTCTGAACTCACTTTATTTTGGTATAAAAAATGTCCGAAATCCGACTATGACCACGCCCACTTTTTCGATATCGAAAATTGCAAAAAATAAAAACATGCCATTGTTCTATACAAAATATGAAAAAGGGATGAAAAATGGTAATTGGATTGGTTTGTTGACGCAAACTATAACTCTGGAAAAAACTTTTTAAAATGGGTCTGACACCTACCATATTAAGTAGAAGAAAATGAAAAAGTTCTGCAGGGCGAAATCAAAATCCCTCGAAATCTTAGCAGGAATACTGTTCGTGGTATTTCATATATATAAATAAATTAGCGGTACCCGACAGATGATGTTCTGGGTCACCCTGGTCCACATTTTGTTCGATATCTCGAAAACGCCTTCACATATACAACCAAGGGCCACTCCCTTATAAAACCCACATTAATACCTTTAATTTGACACCCATATCGTACAAACACATTATAGAGTCAACCCTGGTCCACCTTTATGGCGATATCTCGAAAAGGTGTCAGCTTATAAAACTAGGGCCCACTCCCTTTTAAAATACTCATTATCACCTTTCGTTTGATACCCATATTGTACAAACGCATTCTAGAATCAACCCTGGTCCACCTTTATAACGATATCTCGAAAAGGCGTCCACCTATATAACTAAGGTTCACTCCCTTTTAAAATATTCATTAACACCTTTCATTTGATACCCATATCGTTCAAACAAATTCTAGAGTCACCCCTGGTCCACCTTTATGGCGATATCTCTAAAAGGCGTCCACCTATAGAACTAAGGCCCACGCCCTTTTAAAATACTCATTAACACCTTTCATTTGATACCCTTATCGTACAAACAAATTCTATAGTCACCCCTGGTCCACCTTTATGGCGATATCTCGAAAAGGCGTCCACCTATAGAACTAAGCACACGCCCTTTTAAAATACTCATTAACACCTTTCATTTGAAACACATATCGTACAAAAAAATTCCATAGTCAGCCCTGGTATAAAAGATTTAAAATGAAGTAATTGGTTTTGTGAGTTTTTCACATCAATGAGCGAATGCTTTTTATTCGAATATTGTCAGCTTATTTATACTAAATTATTCTAAACATATTCTTAGATACATATTTACTTTAAGCATACATACTTACATGCATATTTACCTTAAGCATTCATACTTACATACCTACATACACCTCGATAGAGAATATGTATCTGCACACCTGTGTTGGGTTGTGACTTCTGTGGGAAATGCAACGTTCGCAAATTTGCTGGATTGCAAATTTGGTTTGGTTGTGTGTTGTACACACACCTGTATTAAATCGTGGGAATGGCTATGTCAGCAACAATTACCAGATGCCTTTTTATGTGTTGATGAACATTTAGATTATTTTTGTTACAGGGTAGCATATTAGCTGATTTAAATATTTGGCATTAAATTGTTGACTGTTTACACTACATCTCCCTTTTTTTCAGAATGCTTATGCATTTGGAGAATGCATGAGCATTCTATATTTACTTAGTTAAATATAAATTAATTGCACTTTTGTATTTTATATTTGTAGTCTATTCTTGTGTATTATTATTTTCTTATTATTTTTGTGTATTATTATTTTCTTATTATTTATGATATTGCTATTCTCTATGTTACTGGAAAATTTTTGCTTATCGTCATTTCTTATTCTAGATGGGATTGAAGTGTCAGTAATTTTATTATCAGTATTTTCTACTTTATAGATTATTAGAGTAAAATTATTATTTTCATCGATTTTTTCTACATTATAGGGCCCTTCATATCTGCTATCTAACTTATGCTTTGCTTCGTTTTTTACTAGCACTACATCTCCTATTTTTATTTCCTTATAGTGAATATTTTTATCATAACTAATCTTTTGTTTTTCTTTAGCCTCTTTTACTAATCTAAAGTCTCTATTCTGTGCTATTTGTAACCTATATTTCATTTCTTTATCGTAAGCCTCATAATTGTATAATGGGCTTACCGTATTTTCTTGTAAAAATTCGTAAGTTTGGGGTTTTTTGCCAAAGATCAGTTCGAATGGACAATAGTTGTGGACTGTAAATAGGCTAGTATTGTAACAATATGCAAATCAATGGATATGTATAAACGCACATATTCATTGAAAGTTCTATGGATACGTTCAACAGTGCCTAAAGTTTGGTGGTGATACGGCGTAGATGTTTTGTGCTCAATATTGAGAAGCTTACATAGTTCTTCAAACAAGCTATTTTCATATTCAGATCCCATATCCGTTATTACTGTTTTCATACTTCCATAAATTAAAATGAAATTTTCGAATATGGCTCTGGATACTGTTTTTGCATGTTTGCCCTGTATAGGAATTGCAACTAAGTATTTAGTCAAATCACATATCAGAGTGACAGCGTATTCATTTCCATTTAATGATCTTGGTAAAGGTCCAATCGTATCTATTTGTACTGTTTCGAACGCTTTCGGTGGTGTTTCAGTCAAAATCATTGGTTCTTTTAAATTTTTATAAATTTTATTTTTATTACAATTAACGCATTTCTTTATATATTTTCTTATATCATTTTTCATATTTTACCAGTAATATTTTTGTCTTATTTTATTAGTTGTACGATTGATTCCTGGGTGGGCACCATTAACAGGGATATCGTGATATTTTTGAAGAATCTTTTTAATTTTATCATTTCCGTCACATGCACAAGCTCCGGAGTTAATGCAATATTTAAATTTTTGAGAACTTTGGTACCTATCTCCTTAAATAAGTCTATCCGGGTATAATTAAACAATTTGTCTCCTAAGGACAACTGTATTTTCTTAATTTCCTATTTGCCGGCTTTTTCCATAAGCTTGGTAAAGAATTAGCCTAAGTCAATCTTCGCCTCAACAATTTGATTCTCTATATTTCACTACATATTTTCTTTCCTTTTTTGAAATATAATTTCGGAGGATCGAAAACGAGCTGGACTAGTCTTTTTACTTCACATTTATTAAGCGCTTCGTATATTATAGGGTTCTCTTTGTGTCTTTTCTTCTCTTCATTTCTATTACTATTATAACTGGAATTCTTTTTAGTTTGCGATCTTGTCGTTACTTGCATTATTTTACATGCCTGTACTGACATTTCTTTCAAATCATTAATATCTATTCGTGACAGCGCGTCTGCCACGTAATTTTCTTTTCCGGCTATGTACTCCACCCCAAAGTCATACTCCATACATCACAATCATCATGATGATGATTGATGTTCTGGATCACCCTGGTCCACATTTTGGTCGATATCTCGAAAACGCCTTCACATATACAACTAAGGGCCACTCGATTTTAAAACCCTCATTAATACCTTTAATTTGATACCCATATCGTACAAACACATTATAGAGTCACCCCTGGTCCACGTTTATGGCGATATCTCGAAAAGGCGTCCACATATAGAACTAAGGCCCCCTCCTTTTTAAAATACTCATTAACACCTTTCATTTGATTCCCATATCGTACAAAAAAATTCTAGAGTCACCCCTGGCCCACCTTTATGGCGATATCTCGAAAAGGCATCCACCTATAGAACTAAGGCCCACTCCCTTTTAAAATATTCATTAACACCTTTCATTTGATACCCATATCGTACAAACAAATTCTAGAGTCACCTCTGGCCTTTATGGCGATAACTTGAAAAGGCGTCCACCTATAGAACTAAGGCCCACGCCCTTTTAAAATACTCATTAACACCTTTCATTTGATACCCATATCGTACAAACAAATTCTAGAGTCACCCCTGGCCTTTATGGCGATATCTTGAAAAGGCGTCCACCTATAGAACTAAGGCCCACGCCCTTTTAAAATACTCATTAGCACCTTTCATTTGATACCCATATCGTACAAACAAATTCTAGAGTCAACCCTGGTCCACCTTTATGGCGATATCTCGAAAAGGCGTCCACCTATAGAACTAAGGCCCACTCCATTTTAAAATATTTATTATTAACACCTTTCGTTTGATACCGATATTGTACAAATGCATTCTAGAGTCAACCCTGGCCTTTATGGTGATATCTTGAAAAGGCGTCCACCTATAGAACTAAGGCCCACGCCCTTTTAAAATACTCATTAACACCTTTCATTTGATACCCATATCGTACAAACAAATTCTAGAGTCACCCCTGGCCTTTATGGCGATATCTTGAAAAGGCGTCCACCTATAGAACTAAGGCCCACGCCCTTTTAAAATACTCATTAACACCTTTCATTTGATACCCATATCGTACAAACAAATTCTAGAGTCACCCCTGGTCCACCTTTGTGGCGATATCTCGAAAAGGCGTCCACCTATAGAACTAAGGCCCACTCCCTTTTAAAATACTCATTAACACCTTTAATTTGATACCCATATCGTACAAACAAATTCTAGAGTCACCCCTGGCCTTTATGGCGATATCTTGAAAAGGCGTCCACCTATAGAACTAAGGCCCACGCCCTTTTAAAATACTCATTAACACCTTTCATTTGATACCCATATTGTACAAACGCATTCTAGAGTCACCCCTGGTCCACGTTTATGGCGATATCCCGAAAAGGCGTCCACCCATAGAACTAAGGCCCACTCCCTTTTAAAACACTTATTAACACCTTTCGTTTGATACCGATATTGTACAAACGCATTCTAGAGTCAACTCTGGTCCACTTTTATAACGATATTCCGAAAAGGCGTCCACCTATAGAACTAAGGCCCACTCCGTTTTAAAATACTCATTAACACCTTTCATTTTATACCCATATAGTACAAACAAATTCTAGAGTCACCCCTGGTCCACCTTTATGGCGATATCTCGAAAAGGCGTCCACATATAGAACTAAGGCCCACGCCCTCTTAAAATACTAATTAACACCTTTCATTTGATACCCATATCGTACAAAATAAATTCTAGAGTCACCCCTGGTCCACCTTTATGGCGATATCTCGAAAAGGCGTCCACCTGTAGAACTTAGGCCCACTCCCTTTTAAAATTATCATTAACACATTTCATTTGATACACATGTCATACAAACACATTCCAGGGTTACCCTAGGTTCTTTTTACAACATGGTGATTTTCCCTTACTTTGTCTCCACAGCTCTCAACTGAGTATGTAATGTTCGGTTACACCCGAACTTAGCCTTCCTTACTTGTTTTTAATATACACAGGAGTGTTATCTTTCAGATGCAACTTTTGTTTGTAAAAGTTGTTGGTCTTGATTGGTTCTGCCTCTAATGAGAATATATCAACGAATTCTGAGCATAATGTGTTGAGTGATTTACTAGCGAATGGCGGGACATTTTTATTCAATCTTTCTAACTTTTCTTTATTATTAGCTTTAAAGTGATGTGTATTTTCAATTATTACATAATCCTCTAAACTTTCTGTTTTGAAGTCATAATCTTGAATGATTGCATGTTTATACGTTGTATTTATTATTTTTATTAAAGCTTGATTTGAGTTTACTATCGTGTTGGCTACAAAAATGCCATCAGTCAATTCTTGATGAAGTACTAATAGTTATTGTGACTATTGATATGAACATATCTAATTACTTCGGCTCTTGCGGGTATTGTAATGCTATTGATTGTTGGTTTATTTGTGATTTGTATAACTATATCTTCTGGGTAATCGTATGGTCGTAGTATTAGGCTGTCCCCATTTTTATTATAATCTAAAATGCAGTTATATTTTTTAATGAAGTCGAGTCCCAAAATTCCATCACATAGGATTGGGAAATTGTCTTCTACTATGTGAAATTTGTGCCTTATTAAAAGACTATTATCTGTGAGATCTGCTTTTATTGTTCCAAATGTGCTTGTTATGCCTCGGCAAATACCTTTTAAATCTGTGATCTGTGAGTTATTTATTGTGACATTACTGTCAATTTGACCCTTCTTTATTATTGAGATATCCGCTCCTGTATCTATGAGGAACATTGAAGTTGACTTATTTAGGGTAGTATTGGAAGATATGTAGCTGTTTAGATGCAAGTTGAATGTGCATATTTTATTACCGTTAGAATTTACTGTTGGAGTGGAGTTTGCTGGTTTTCCTGTTGTTTTATACTACGAAGATTGCTCGTGTTACTCTGATTGGATGATCTTGACTGACCTCCAAAATTGCGTCTTGGGAAATTATTATTTTGTCTATTACTATTGTTATTATTATATCTGTTAGTATTACCGTAATATCTTCGGTTTTGGTTACCTTGCTAATTATTATTTTGGTAGCTTCTTCGGAAAATACCCCTGTAATTACCTTGTGAGCGCGTAAGTTTGGGGTTTTTTGCCAAAGATCAGTTCGAATGGACAATAGTTGTGGACTGTAAATAGGTTAGTATTGTAACAATATGCAAATCAATGGATATGTATAAACGCACATATTCATTGAAAGTTCTATGGCTACGTTCAACAGTGCCTAAGGTTTGGTGGTGATACGGCGTAGATGTTTTGTGCTCAATATTGAGAAGCTTACATAGTTCTTCAAACAAGCTATTTTCATATTCAGATCCCATATCCGTTATTATTGTTTTCATACTTCCATAGATTAAAATGAAATTTTCGAATATGGCTTTGGATACTGTTTTTGCATGTTTGCCCTGTATAGGAATTGCAACTAAGTATTTAGTCAAATCACATATCAGAGTGACAGCGTATTCATTTCCATTTAATGATCTTGGTAAAGGTCCAATTGTATTTATTTGTACTGTTTCGAACGCTTTCGGTGGTGTTTCAGTCAAAATCATTGGTTCTTTTAAATTTTTATAAATTTTATTTTTATTACAATTAACGCATTTCTTTATATATTTTCTTATATCATTTTTCATATTTTACCAGTAATATTTTTGTCTTATTTTATTAGTTGTACGATTGATTCCTGGGTGGGCACCATTAACAGGGATATCGTGATATTTTTGAAGAATCTTTTTAATTTTATCATTTCCGTCACATGCACAAGCTCCGGAGTTAATGCAATAGTTAAATTTTTGAGAACTTTGGTACCTATCTCCTTAAATAAGTCTATTCGGGTATAATTAAACAATTTGTCTCCTAAGGACAACTGTATTTTCTTAATTCCCTAATTGCCGGCTTTTTCCATAAGCTTGGTAAAGAATTAGCCTAAGTCAATCTTCGCCTCAACAATTGGATTCTCTATATTTATTTCACTACATATTTTCTTTCCTTTTTTGAAATATAATTTCGGAGGATCGAAAACGAGCTGGACTAGTCTTTTTACTTCACATTTATTAAGCGCTTCGTATATTATAGGGTTATCTTTGTGTCTTTTCTTCTCTTCATTTCTATTACTATTATTACTGGAATTCTTTTTAGTTTGCGATCTTGTCGTTACTTGCATTATTTTACATGCCTGTACTGATATTTCTTTCAAATCATTAATATCTATTCGTGACAGCGCGTCTGCCACTTAATTTTCTTTTCCGGCTATGTACTCCACCCCAAAGTCATACTCCATATATCAAAATCATCAGTATCGAAAAAAATTCGATTGAGCCATGTCCGCCCGTCCGTCCGTCCGTCTGCCCTTTAACACGATAACTTGAGTAAATTTTGAGGTATCTTGATGAAATTTGGTACGTAGTTTCCTGGGCACTCATCTCAGATCGCTATTTAAAATGAACGATATCGGACAATAACCACGCCCACTTTTTCGATATCGAAAATTTCGAAAAATTGAAAAAGTGCGATAATTCATTACCAAATACGGATTAAGCGATGAAACATGGTAAGTGAGTTGAACTTATGACGCAGAATAGAAAACTAGTAAAATTTTGGGCAATGGGCGTGGCACCGCCCACTTTTAAAAGAAGGTAATTTAGAAGTTTTGCAAGCCTTAATTTGGCAGTCGTTGAAGATATCGTGATGAAATTTGGCAGGAACGTTACTCTTATTACTATATGTCTGCTTAATAAAAATTAGCAAAATCGGAGAACGACCACGCCCACTTTTTAAAAAATTTTTTTTTAAATCCAAATTTTAAAAGAAAAGTTAATATCTTTACAGTATATAAGTAAATTATGTCAACATTCAACTCCAGTAATGATATGTTGCAACAAAATACAAAAATAAAACAAAATTTCAAAATGGTCGTGGCTCCGCCCTTTTTCATTTAATTTGTCTAGGATACTTTTAATGCCATAAGTCGAACAAAAATTTACCAATCCTTGTGAAATTTGGTAGAGGCTTAGATTCTAGGACGATAACTGTTTTCTGTGAAAAAGGGTTGAAGCCACGCCCAGTTTTTATACACAGTCGACCGCCTGTCCTTCCGCTCGGCCGTTAACACGATAACTTGAGCAAAAATCGATGTATATTTACTAAACTCAGTTCACGTACTTACCTGAACTCACTTTATATTGGTGTAAAAAATGGCCGAAATCCGACTATGACCACGCCCACTTTTTCGATATCGAAAATTACGAAAAATGAAAAAAATGCCATAATTGTATACCAAATATGAAAAAAGGGATGAAGCATGGTAATTGTATTGGTCTATTGACGCAAAATATAACTTTAGAAAAAAACTTGGTAAAATGGGTGTGACACCTACCATATTAAGTAGAAGAAAATGGAAAAGTTTTGCAGGGCGAAATCAAAAGCCCTTGGAATCTTGGAAGGAATTCTGTTCGTGGTATTACATATACAAATAAATTAGCGGTACCCGACATGATGTTCTGGATCACCCTGGTCCACATTTTGGTCGATATCTCGAAAACGCCTTCACATATACAACTAAGGGCCACTCGATTTTAAAACCCTCATTAATACCTTTAATTTGATACCCATATCGTACAAACACATTATAGAGTCACCCCTGGTCCACGTTTATGGCGATATCTCGAAAAGGCGTCCACATATAGAACTAAGGCCCCCTCCTTTTTAAAATACTCATTAACACCTTTAATTTGATACCCATATCGTACAAACACATTATAGAGTCACCCCTGGCCCACGTTTATGGCGATATCTCGAAAAGGCTTCCACATATAGAACTAATGCCCACTCCTTTTTAAAATACTCATTAACACCTTTCATTTGATACCCATATCGTACAAAAAAATTCTAGAGTCACCCCTGGCCCACCTTTATGGCGATATCTCGAAAAGGCATCCACCTATAGAACTAAGGCCCACTCCCTTTTAAAATACTCATTAACACCTTTCATTTGATACCCATATCGTACAAACAAATTCTAGAGTCACGCCTGGCCTTTATGGCGATAACTTGAAAAGGCGTCCACCTATAGAACTAAGGCCCACGCCCTTTTAAAATACTCATTAACACCTTTCATTTGATACCCATATCGTACAAACAAATTCTAGAGTCACCCCTGGCCTTTATGGCGATATCTTGAAAAGGCGTCCACCTATAGAACTAAGGCCCACGCCCTTTTAAAATACTCATTAACACCTTTCATTTGATACCCATATCGTACAAACAAATTCTAGAGTCACCCCTGGTCCACCTTTATGGCGATATCTCGAAAAGGCGTCCACCTATAGAACTGAGGCCCACTCCCTTTTAAAATCTTTATTATTAACACCTTTCGTTTGATACCGATATTGTACAAACGCATTCTAGAGTCAACCCTGGCCTTTATGGCGATATCTTGAAAAGGCGTCCACCTATAGAACTAAGGCCCACGCCCTTTTAAAATACTCATTAACACCTTTCATTTGATACCCATATCGTACAAACGAATTCTAGAGTCACCCCTGGCCTTTATGACGATATCTTGAAAAGGCGTCCACTTATAGAACTAAGGCCCACGCCCTTTTAAAATACTCATTAACACCTTTCATTTGATACCCATATCGTACAAACAAATTCTAGAGTCACCCCTGGTCCACCTTTATGGCGATATCTCGAAAAGGCGTCCACCTATAGAACTAAGGCCTACTCCCTTTTAAAATACTCATTAACACCCTTCATTTGATACCCATATCGTACAAACAAATTCTAGAGTCACCCCTGGCCTTTATGGCGATATCTTGAAAAGGCGTCCACCTATAGAACTAAGGCCCACGCCCTTTTAAAATACTCATTAACACCTTTCATTTGATACCCATATTGTACAAACGCATTCTAGAGTCACCCCTGGTCCACGTTTATGGCGATATCCCGAAAAGGCGTCCACCCATAGAACTAAGGCCCACTCCCTTTTAAAACACTTATTAACACCTTTCGTTTGATACCGATATTGTACAAACGCATTCTAGAGTCAACCCTGGTCCACTTTTATAACGATATTCCGAAAAGTTTTGCAAGCCTTAATTTGGCAGTCGTTGAAGATATCGTGATGAAATTTGGCAGGAACGTTACTCTTATTACTATATGTCTGCTTAATAAAAATTAGCAAAATCGGAGAACGACCACGCCCACTTTTTAAAAAAATTTTTTTTTAAATCCAAATTTTAAAAGAAAAGTTAATATCTTTACAGTATATAAGTAAATTATGTCAACATTCAACTCCAGTAATGATATGTTGCAACAAAATACAAAAATAAAACAAAATTTCAAAATGGTCGTGGCTCCGCCCTTTTTCATTTAATTTGTCTAGGATACTTTTAATGCCATAAGTCGAACAAAAATTTACCAATCCTTGTGAAATTTGGTAGAGGCTTAGATTCTAGGACGATAACTGTTTTCTGTGAAAAAGGGTTGAAGCCACGTGCAGTTTTTATACACAGTCGACCGTCTGTCCTTCCGCTCGGCCGTTAACACGATAACTTGAGCAAAAATCGATGTATCTTTACTAAACTCAGTTCACGTACTTACCTGAACTCACTTTGTATTGGTGTAAAAAATGGCCGAAATCCGACTATGACCACGCCCACTTTTTCGATATCGAAAATTACGAAAAATGAAAAAAATGCCATAATTATATACCAAATACGAAAAAAGGGATGAAGCATTGTAATTGTATTGGTCTATTGACGCAAAATATAACTTTAGAAAAAAACTTGGTAAAATGGGTGTGACACCTACCATATTAAGTAGAAGAAAATGGAAAAGTTTTTCAGGGCGAAATCAAAAGCCCTTGGAATCTTGGAAGGAATACTGTTCGTGGTATTACATATATAAATAAATTAGCGGTACCCGACATGATGTTCTGGATCACCCTGGTCCACATTTTGGTCGATATCTCGAAAACGCCTTCACATATACAACTAAGGGCCACTCGATTTTAAAACCCTCATTAATACCTTTAATTTGATACCCATATCGTACAAACACATTATAGAGTCACCCCTGGTCCACGTTTATGGCGATATCTCGAAAAGGCGTCCACATATAGAACTAAGGCCCCCTCCTTTTTAAAATACTCATTAACACCTTTAATTTGATACCCATATCGTACAAACACATTATAGAGTCACCCCTGGTCCACGTTTATGGCGATATCTCGAAAAGGCGTCCACATATAGAACTAAGGCCCACTCCTTTTTAAAATACTCATTAACACCTTTCATTTGATACCCATATCGTACAAAAAAATTCTAGAGTCACCCCTGGCCCACCTTTATGGCGATATCTCGAAAAGGCATCCACCTATAGAACTAAGGCCCACTCCCTTTTAAAATACTCATTAACACCTTTCATTTGATACCCATATCGTACAAACAAATTCTAGAGTCACCCCTGGCCTTTATGGCGATAACTTGAAAAGGCGTCCACCTATAGAACTAAGGCCCACGCCCTTTTAAAATACTCATTAACACCTTTCATTTGATACCCATATCGTACAAACAAATTCTAGAGTCACCCCTGGCCTTTATGGCGATATCTTGAAAAGGCGTCCACCTATAGAACTAAGGCCCACGCCCTTTTAAAATACTCATTAACACCTTTCATTTGATACCCATATCGTACAAACAAATTTTAGAGTCACCCCTGGCCTTTATGGCGATATCTTGAAAAGGCGTCCACCTATAGAACTAAGGCCCACGCCCTTTTAAAATACTCATTAACACCTTTCATTTGATACCCATATTGTACAAACGCATTCTAGAGTCACCCCTGGTCCACGTTTATGGCGATATCCCGAAAAGGCGTCCACCCATAGAACTAAGGCCCACTCCCTTTTAAAACACTTATTAACACCTTTCGTTTGATACCGATATTGTACAAACGCATTCTAGAGTCAACCCTGGTCCACTTTTATAACGATATTCCGAAAAGGCGTCCACCTATAGAACTAAGGCCCACTCCGTTTTAAAATACTCATTAACACCTTTCATTTTATACCCATATAGTACAAACAAATTCTATAGTCACCCCTGGTCCAACTTTATGGCGATATCTCGAAAAGGCGTCCACCTATAGAACTAAGGCCCACTCCCTTTTAAAATCTTTATTATTAACACCTTTCGTTTGATACCGATATTGTACAAACGCATTCTAGAGTCAACCCTGGCCTTTATGGCGATATCTTGAAAAGGCGTCCACCTATAGAACTAAGGCCCACGCCCTTTTAAAATACTCATTAACACCTTTCATTTGATACCCATATCGTACAAACGAATTCTAGAGTCACCCCTGGCCTTTATGGCGATATCTTGAAAAGGCGTCCACCTATAGAACTAAGGCCCACGCCCTTTTAAAATACTCATTAACACCTTTCATTTGATACCCATATCGTACAAACAAATTCTAGAGTCACCCCTGGTCCACCTTTATGGCGATATCTCGAAAAGGCGTCCACCTATAGAACTAAGGCCCACTCCCTTTTAAAATACTCATTAACACCTTTCATTTGATACCCATATCGTACAAACAAATTTTAGAGTCACCCCTGGCCTTTATCGCGATATCTTGAAAAGGCGTCCACCTATAGAACTAAGGCGCACGCCCTTTTAAAATACTCATTAACACCTTTCATTTGATACCCATATTGTACAAACGCATTCTAAAGTCACCCCTGGTCCACGTTTATGGCGATATCCCGAAAAGGCGTCCACCCATAGAACTAAGGCCCACTCCCTTTTAAAACACTTATTAACACCTTTCGTTTCATACCGATATTGTACAAACGCATTCTAGAGTCAACCCTGGTCCACTTTTATAACGATATTCCGAAAAGGCGTCCACCTATAGAACTAAGGCACACTCCGTTTTAAAATACTCATTAACACCTTTCATTTTATACCCATATAGTACAAACAAATTCTAGAGTCACCCCTGGTCCACCTTTATGGCGATATCTCGAAAAGGCGTCCACATATAGAACTAAGGCCCACGCCCTCTTAAAATACTCATTAACACCTTTCATTTGATACCCATATCGTACAAAATAAATTCTAGAGTCACCCCTGGTCCACCTTTATGGCGATATCTCGAAAAGGCGTCCACCTGTAGAACTTAGGCCCACTCCCTTTTAAAATTATCATTAACACATTTCATTTGATACACATGTCATACAAACACATTCCAGGGTTACCCTAGGTTCTTTATACAACATGGTGATTTTCCCTTACTTTGTCTCCACAGCTCTCAACTGAGTATGTAATGTTCGGTTACACCCGAACTTAGCCTTCCTTACTTGTTTTTAATATACACAGGAGTGTTATCTTGTAAAAGTTGTTGGTCTTGATTGGTTCTGCCTCTAATGAGAATATATCAACGAATTCTGAGCATAATGTGTTGAGTGATTTACTAGCGAATGGCGGGACATTTTTATTCAGTCTTTCTAACTTTTTTTTATTATTAGCTTTAAAGTGATGTGTATTTTCAATTATTACATAATCCTCTAAACTTTCTATTTTGAAGTCATAATCTTGAATGATTGCATGTTTATACGTTGTATTTATTATTTTTATTAAAGCTTGATTTGAGTTTACTATCGTGTTGGCTACAAAAATGCCATCAGTCAATTCTTGATGAAGTACTAATAGTTATTGTGACTATTGATATGAACATATCTAATTACTTCGGCTCTTGCGGGTATTGTAATGCTATTGATTGTTGGTTTATTTGTCATTTGTATAACTATATCTTCTGGGTAATCGTATGGTCCTAGTATTAGGCTGTCCCCATTTTTATTATAATCTAAAATGCAGTTATATTTTTTAATGAAGTCGAGTCCCAAAATTCCATCACATAGGATTGGGAAATTGTCTTCTACTATGTGAAATTTGTGCCTTATTAAAAGACTATCATCTGTGAGATCTGCTTTTATTGTTCCAAATGTGCTTGTTATGCCTCGGCCAATACCTTTTAAATCTGTGATCTGTGAGTTATTTATTGTGACATTACTGTCAATTTGACCCTTCTTTATTATTGAGATATCCGCTCCTGTATCTATGAGGAACATTGAAGTTGACTTATTTAGGGTAGTATTGGAAGATATGTAGCTGTTTAGATGCAAGTTGAATGTGGATATTTTATTACCGTTAGAATTTACTGTTGGAGTGGAGTTTGCTGGTTTTCCTGTTGTTTTATACTACGAAGATTGCTCGTGTTACTCTGATTGGATGATCTTGACTGACCTCCAAAATTGCTTCTTGGGAAATTATTATATTGTCTATTACTATTGTTATTATTATATCTGTTAATATTACCGTAATATCTTCGGTTTTGGTTACCTCGCTAATTATTATTTTGGTAGCTTCTTCGGAAAATACCCCTGTAGTTACCTTGTGAGCGCGTCATGCGTAACACTGTATTTGGGTTACCAGTGACTTCAGTACAGCTATTCGTGAATTTTGAAATAGCCTCGTTCATAGATGTGAACGTTCCTGCTTGCATTATCAGATTAACTCTTTCGTTAGCCTAGGTAAGAGGCCTTTACAGCTGATTGTGTGGCATATTTGATTGCCACATCAGGTGCAAGACCGTCAGATATGTAAGCACCTTCCAACGATTTTGCGATTTCGGCAGTGTACTGGTTAGCTGTTTTACTGCGCTGTTGGACGTTTAGGAGTTTTGCCGTCAAAACTTTTACAGATTCGCCTTTAATTGTTGAACTCAACTTTTGCCTTATTGCTAGTATTGAATTTTCAGTGCTCAAAAAGTTTCTAGCTGTTCCCTTGAGTTTAGTTTTTATCATGGAGACTGCTATGGTCTTATGGCCTTAATTTGTTCTAGGATATCTAGTGCGTCTAAGAAGCTAAGTAAGTTCTCATGTTTATCATCAAACTCAGGTAGAATTGACGAAGCCGTTTTTAAGAATTCTACTGTGGTTTTTGCCATTTTGTCTTTTCTTGTTTGGTAGTTTGGTGTCTCTGTTAAAATTTCCATTTTTCCTGTTTTTCTTCTTCTTTTTGCTCTACTTCTGGTTCCTCTTCTAAATCGGAGGCTGCCTCCAGCATTAGTGTGCTAAAGTCTATTTCTATTTCCTTCTTGAAACTCGTTGGTACTATGAATTCTATATCATAACTTGCCAGTGATGACACCAATTTGTCTCTAACGCTGGCAAAAATTTGATATGCTTGGTCTTTTCGATTGCCGTCTTGTTTACCATTTAACTGTTGAATTGTTTTTCCTATTCTGTTAAATGCTTCAACTATTATTTTAAGATGCTTTACTGCTGTCTTTGCCTTTACTTTTGTATTTTTATTAATACATTTGTAAGATTTTTCTCCTATCGTTTTGTCTTCTATGAGTAGTTTAACGATACCTTCCCATTTGCCCATTGGTGATGGCAGTTAAAATTTAGTTAAACCTTATCTAAACCATCGTCGCGGTTGGCATATCGCTTTTTTAGGAATTTATTGGTTGAGTAGAGTTTCAGAAACAAACTGATGCAACTAAATACGGAGATGATTAGAAGCATGCCTCAGTATGGTTTACTACTTGGACTGAGTTTACAACGTTTGCCTTTGGTTTTTCGATTTTTGATTCTTGGCCTCCCATCGTAAAAAAATATGAAGACAACAATTTTCTTTTTCTTTTATTAAAATGTCTGTTCTGTTCTTCCCATAAATTTGACTTCCCACCTATATAACTCTTCAGCTGCTGTTGCGTGTGGGTTCCTAACATTCCATATTGTTGGTTCCCCAGGCATCTCAATAAGTTTCCAATGACTTTTCAACCAAATTAGAGTTTTTTCCTCATATACAATTTTAATTTCATTTTTAAGGTCCTCAAGTGGGCCTTTTACATAAGTTTTAATTTTCCTTGGTCTTTCCATAATTTTGAATCAATAGTTTTACAAAATTGTATTTTATTTATTTTTTCTACACCCTAATGTTTACATTGCTGGATTCGGTTTTTTATACTCAGTTGAGCAGAGCTCACAGAGTATATTACCTTTGATTGGATAACGGTTAGTTGTACAGATATAAAGGATCGAAAAAAAATTGGATTGAGCCATGTCCGTCCGTCCGCCCGTTAACACGATAACTTGAGTAAATTTTGAGGTATCTTGAGGAGATTTGGTATGTAGGTTCCTGAGAACTCATCTCAGATCGCTATTTAAAATGAACGATATCGGACTATAACCACGCCCACTTTTTCGATATCGAAAATTTAAAAAAACAGAAAAAGTCCGATAATTCATTACTAAAGACGGATAAAGCGATGAAACTTCTTGGTAGGTGAGTTGATCTTATGACGCAGAATAGAAAAAATAGTAAAATTTTGGACAATGGGCGTGGCACCGCCCACTTTTAAAAGAAGTTAGTTTAAAATTTTGCAAGCTTTAATTTGGCAGTCGTTGAAGGTATCATGATCAAATTTGGCAGAAACGTTACTCCTATTACTATATGTATGCTTAATAAAAATAAGCAAAATCGGAGAACGACCCCGCCTACTTAAAAAAATTTTTTTTAAAATCAAATTTTAACAAAAAATTTAATATCTTTACAGTATATAAGTAAATTATGTCAACATTCAATTTCAGTAATTATATGGTGCACAAAATACAAAAATTAAAGAAAATTTCAAAATGGGCGTGGCTCCGCCCTTTTCATTTAATTTGTCTAGGATACTTTTAATGCCATAAGTCGAACAAAAATTTACCAATCCTTGTGAAATTTGGTAGGGGCTTAGATTCTAGGATGGTAACTTATTTCTGTGAAAAAGGGCGAAATCGGTTGAAGCCACGCCCAGTTTTTATACACAGTCGTCCGTATGTCCTTCCGCTCGGCCGTTAACACGATAACTTGAGCAAAAATCGATATATCTTTACTAAACTCAGTTCACGTACTTATATGAACTCACTTTGTATTGGTATAAAAAATTGCCGAAATCCGACTATGACCACGCCCACTTTTTCGATATCGAAAATTACGAAAAATGAAAAAAATGCCATAATTATATACCAAATACGAAAAAAGGGATGAAACATGGTAATTGGATTGGGTTATTGACGCAAAAATAACTTTAGAAAAAAACTTTGTAAAATAGGTGTGACGCCTACCATATTAACTAGAAGAAAATGAAAAAGTTCTGCGGGGCGAAATAAAAACCCTTGAAATCCTGGCAGAAATACTGTTCATGGTATTACATATATACATAAATTAGCGGTATCCAACAGATGATGGTCTGGGTCACCCTGGTGCATATTTTGGTCGATATCTGGAAAACGCCTTCACATATACAACTACCACCACTCCCATCTAAAACCCTCATTAATACCTTTAATTTGATACCCACATCGTACAAACAAAGTCTAGAGTCACCTCTGGTCCACCTTTATGGCGATATCTCGAAAAGGCGTCCACCTATAGAACTAAGGCCTACTCGCTTTTAAAATAATCATTAACACCTTTCGTTTGATACCCATATTGTGCAAACGCATTCTAGATTCACCCCTGGTCCACCTTTATGGCGATATCTCGAAAAGGTGACTACCTATACATCTAATACCACTCCCTTTTAAAACCCTCATAATTACCTTTAATTTGATACCCATATCGTACAAAAACATTCTAGAGTCACCCCTGGTCCAACTTTATGGCGATATCTCGAAAAGGCGTCCACCTATAGAACTAAGGCCCACTCCCTTTTAAAATACTCATTAACCCCTTTCATTTGATACCCATATCGTACAAACACATTCTAGGGTCACCCCCGATCCACCTTTATGGCGATATCTCGACACGGCGTCCACTTCTGGAACTAATGATCACTCCCTTTTAAAATACTCATTAACACCTTTCATTTGATACCCATATAGTACAAACAAATTCTAGAGTGAACCTTGATCCATCTTTATGTGCGATATCTCGAAAAGGCGTCCACCTATAAAACTATGGCCCTCTCACTCATAAAATACTCTTTAATACCTTTCATTTGATACCCATATCGTACAAAATAAATTCTAGAGTCACCCCTGGTCCACCTTTATGGCGATATCCCTAAATGGCGTCCATCTATAGAACTATGGCCCACTCCCTCTTAAAATAATCTTTAACACCTTCCATTTGATACACATGTCATACAAACACATTCCAGGGTTACCCTAGGTTCATTTTACTACGAGGTGATTTTCCCTTATTTTGTCTCCATAGCTCTCAACTCAGTATGTAATGTTCGGTTAAACCCGAACTTAACCTTCCTTACTTATTATTTTTATAATATTATTCCTAATCCCTTAGCTCAATAATTTGTAGCAAAAAGTTTTTACAGCAGAAGTTTAAGTGTTTGCTTGTCAATAGGCAGCCGTTAGGTCGCCCGAATGTTTTTCTGCTTAAAAATAATTTTTAAATTTCCAAATTAAGCTAATATACGTGTTATACTTATAATTATTAGCTGCTAGTCCTGAACCCTTCACGATTTCGGTGTCATCCTTGCGGGCCATGCTGATCTTCTCTGTATCGTTGCAATGTATATTTTGTTGAGGTCTTCCAATTGCTGCAAGTTTTACTGTTGGTGCCCGAATTTAATTATCATTTCTCGTATTTTTTTTTCGTTTACAAGGCTTAGGCTGTAATCAGCCAGTAAAATTCTTACCAATGAATTAGGCTGAATAATCAGCCAGTAGGATCATAGACAGGATCGCCGTATAGAAGATTTAAAATGAAGTAATTGGTTTTGTGAGTTTTTAACATCAAAGAGCGAATGCTTTTTATTCAGATATTGTCAGCTTATTTATACTAATTTATTCTAAACATATTCTTACATGCATATTTACTTTAAACATACATACTTACATTCATATTTACCTTACGCATACATACTTACATACCTACATACAACTCGATACAAAATATGTACCTGCACACCTGTGTTGAGTTGTGACTTCTGTGGGAAATGCAACATTCGCAAATTTGCTGGAATGCAAATTTGGTTTGGTTGTGTGTTGTACACACACCTGTATTAAATAGTGTGAATGGCTATGTCAGCAACAATTATCAGATGCCTTTTTATGTGTTGATGAACATTTAGACAATTTTTGTTACAGGGTAGCATTAGCTGATTTAAATATTTGGCATCAAATTGTTGGCTGTTTACACTACACTGTGCCAATTTTATGGCGATATCCCTGAATGGCGTCCACCTATAGAACTATGGCCCACTTCCTCTTAAAATACTCGTTAATACCTTCCACTTGATACACATGTCATACACACACAAAACACATTCCAGGGTTACCCTAGTTTCATTTTCCTACATGGTGATTTTCCCTTATTTTGTCTCCATAGCTTTCAGCTGAGTTTGTAATGTTCGGTTACACTCGAACTTAGCCTTCTTACTTGTTTTTTTTTTTTTTTGTTTTTGTTAGTAATTATGGTTTATGTTTCGCAGACTGTTTCTTCACTAGCAGTCTGCTTATTATAAAGCAGGTCTGGCAGGCTACTTTCAAGAGTTTAGCAGTCTGCTTCAAAATAGCAGTTTGCTGATAATACTTGAGCTGGCAGGGTTACTTTTTAAATAGCAGTCTGCTTATTATCAAGCAGGTCTGAGAGGATCTAAATGATGTGGACGTCTAAATGGTGTGTTGTAAAATTTAATTTCAAAATTGAATTGACTTCTTTATTAAACAATTGTTTCTTTTATACAAAATTTCTACATGCTCAAATACCTACTTACCCTAATACTTATGAACTAAGTGTATTACATATATACATATATGTTCAGTTCCCTGGGAATTGTAATCTAAGCAAAACGGAATAATTTGTGGGAAATCCAACGTAAGCATAAATAAATCGTGGGAATGATTTGTGTGCATGCAAAGGCTTGTGGTGAGCATTTAGTCGGCTTTAAAATGAAATATAACAGGCTTCAAGTTACTAGGTGGCGTACGGCATAGCTGTCGTAGAGTGAGTCAGAATATATGTGTTTACAAATGAGTGAATATATATGTAAAAGTCAATGAATCTCAGGCCATATCAAAACGAGCCAAAATATATTATGTACAAATGTATGAATCTCAAGGCACGCTACAGTTGGCCCTGAATAAGGAAGCTCTCAAGCCCCTTAGACAGAGCAAAGAAAGAGTGTTTACCGGCTCGGCGAGGTCGTAATTCACGTATACGGTGGCGACGCACAGCACGAATCCCTTTCGATTGCCTCTTTGGACATGGACATTGAGGCACCCGAAGTGGAATCGGATATCTCCGACGCCGGAAGTCTAGTTTCCGCCACGTCAAATTGCGCAGGGGCTCTGTGCAACTTGTCGATGGAGGATGCTCTGCTGGTTAGCAACGGGGAGGATCACAACAACACGGTGATGAAGGCAGGGGAGTCTGAGCAAGCTCATGCTGAAGTTGCTTCAGATAAATCTGCCCTCATCAGTCCTCTTTCAAAAGGCGACGTCGACATGGTACTTATCCTAAAACCCTGGGTGAATAACTCAAGGATTTTCGGATTGGGGCCATTGGGTTTAAGCTCATCCGAGCTGCAGATGAAGGTAATATTAGAACCTGTATTTTAGTGTAGTCTGAGCTAAACATCTTTCTCTTACCTAACTATAGCAATGGTGACGTTACAGCGGCCAGCTTGACAAGCGGAGCCACACAATTAACGCTAGCCTCCGTTTATATGCCGTACGACGCAGAGGAACCTCCTCCGCAAAAGACGGTAAAGGATTTGGTAACCGACTTAAGCAAAGGCCATCTGCTCATCAGACGCCCACCACGTACAGTGGGGAAGTTCCCACATAAACACTCGTGGTGAGTCACTTTTTGATTACCATTTAAAAACCAACCTGGTAGTTTGCAATGTAGGTAAGAACCAACTTTTTTTACTAAAAACCGTATAGAGGTTATTGACCTCACTATTTATAGCGAAAGCGTTTATGGGTGGTTTAAAAAATGGCGAGGAACATTCCTTCTCAGACTACCGGTACATTGAAGTAATGTTAGAGTTCTTCGTTGATCAGCCCATTGCGAGACGTAACGCACGTAATACAAACTGGGAACTACATAATGAGTTGTTAGAAAGAGAACTACCAGCACTGCCCTCACAAAGTCCCTCATCAAGGCAAGAGCTAGAGGATCTTCTCATCGGCATTCTCAAATGCCCTAGAACAGGCTTGTCTAATGCCAAAACCACGCGGTAAGCGTAAACCTCACTGGTGGTCCCATGATCTGGACCTACTTCGTAAATCCTGTAGTGAACAGTTTAGAGAAGCCAAGTTCCTTGATAATGGGTCACAATGGCTAGAACACAAGGGCAAACTACAAAAAAGTCCTGAAACAAGCGAAGAGAACTTCGTGGAGAAATTTATTTCATTTCATTTCATTTATTTGCAGTCAATGGAATAAATCCTTACAGACTAAATATATTAAATAGTTCTTAAATTCAATGTAGAGCTAAAAGTATGAAACTTATATACATATATGGACCGGAGAACTTAAAATGCAGAGTTTATAATAATTAAAAATTTAAACCTTGGTAGTGAAAAATCCAATGAAACCGTAACGCTCAGTGAGTTAAACTCACGTGTGCTATACGATATGGGCGATAGGAGCATTACAGGCATAATTAGTTCTAAGATTATCACATAAAAGGATAGAAATTTCGGAGAGAACGTTGAGGGACATTAAATCGAAACCGCTCCAGCAAGTACGGGCAGTCAATAAACCCATTAATAATGTTATAAGCGAAACTTAAGCAGATAATAGATCTACGATCCAACAAGGTCTTAAGGTTTAATAGCAAGAGACGAGAAGAATAAGGAGGCATAGGTACAGAGAAGTTTAAAGGTCGAAGAGCATATTTAAGAAAGATCTTCTGTATAAGCTATATTCTATTTACAGCTGTCAGCTGGCTTGGCCTCCAAATAAAAACTGCATATTCCAAACGCGACCTAACAAAGGCCGTGAATAATAACTTGATCGTATACGGATCTGAGAATTTTATAGTATTACGCCTAACGAAACCAAGCATAGAATATGATTTAGCAGTTATATAGTTTACGTGATTGTTAAACGAGAATTTACTATCAAAGATAATACCAAGATCTTTAATCTCATTAACACACTGAAACTCACAATTTGAAATTCTGTAAATCGTATGTTGTGTACTAACTGTTTTCGCATAAGTTATGTGGAAACATTTGGCGGGGTTCAAGGAAAGATGAGATTCCTCGCACCAGTGGTAAAGTTTGTTAATGTCATTTTGTAATCTTGAGGCATCATCTGGCCCCTTAATTGCTGAGAATAGCTTCAGGTCATAAGCAAAATTTTCATTAGCAGTTAGCGTATTAGGCATTTGCACTAGAGTAGCTTGTTGTTGTTGTAACGAAGATTTATGTGAAGCAAAATTGTCATTAGCTGATAGCGGATTAGGCATTTGCGCTAGAGTAGCTTGTTGTTGTTGTAACGAAGAGTTATGTGAAGTAATAGACTCGTCTTGTTGAGATGGAGCACACAAACCACAAATGTAAATATTGTCAGCATTGTTTAGATGGTTTAGGTCGGCAGACAAGCTACCAACAACACAACTCATGTGGTAAATTTCTCTGCAGTTTTCACATTGCACCGAAGTTTGGGCGCGATCCACTCTATGGCCACAAAAACAAGGCATAATATTGCAATTAATAAACTATGATAAACATAGAAAAACTAAGAGAGTCAATGTCTCCATCACAATTTTAGATTGTAATTTTTATTCCTGCACTGGAATCGAAAGTGTCGCTGACACATCAAGGCTACGGTGCATGCTTTCTAAGACGCAAACAGCTGTGAGCTTTCTGCGGAGACCAAATGGTACCTGGACCAGCACAGAAGGGGAAACCCTAGAGCAGCTCCTGGACACCCATTTCCCGGCAAACATGACCAACGCACCGGAAGTACCTGCGGCAAACCAAGCTGTGAATATACCCATCACTTAGGAGAGGGTTAGGTGGGCAGTTAATAGTTGAAAACCTTTTAAGGCTGCTGGACCAGACGGGATTCTTCCCGCTCAACTTATCTACTCTTTGGAGTTCTCAGCCAACTAGCTGCGGCACATATATACCGCTTGTTTGGCTCTAAACTATAGTCCGTGTTTATGGAGGAGCGCCACTGTCATATTCATTCCTAAGGTAGGCAAAGCCTCTCACTACGATCCGAAGGACTACAGACCTGTCAGTCTTTCATCCTTCGTACTCAAGACCCTGGAGAGATAAGTTGGCGATTTTCTCACTACCAACCTTGAAAGGAACCTCATTTCGAGCTATCAATACGCGTACACCAAAGGGAAATCTGCGGAGACTGCGCTACACAACCTGGTCTCTACTATCGAAACATCCTTGTTCGAAAAGGATTATTGTATTGTGGCCTTCCTAGACATTGAAGAAGGATTCAACAATATAAGTCCAGACGCCGTTAACAATGCTTTAACGGGTCTGGACGTAAATATACCAATAGTGGGACTGATTGATCAACTGCTCAAGGGAAGGAAAGTGCTTTCCCCATTGGGGAAGGTTGATATAACACGATTTGTCGCAACGGGCACACCCCAGGGTGGTGTCCTTTCCCCTCTACTATTGAATCTAACGGTAAAATCGCTATTAAGAGTTACTAGTTGGTGGATCGGGAAGGTTGTGGCATATGGTGATGACCTAGCGATTGCCTACAGAGGGAAGTTCCCTCAAACTTTATGCGACGCGATGCAGGTAGCATTGCGAGAGGTTTCCCTATGGGCCTCCCGATGTGGACTCAGCGTCAATTCCGATAAAGTAGAGCTTCTCTCATATACCAAACGATACAAAATACCATCGTTAAACCTACCAGAACTAAATGGGGTGCGCTTAAGCCTGGCAGATAAGGCCAAATTTCTAGGCATAGTTTTAAACAAAAAGCTGAATTGGAAGGGCAACGTCATTCGCCGACAAAAGAAAGCGTACATTGCATTATATACGTGTAAAAGAGCCATTGGCAAAATGGGGACTCACCCCCAACATTGGCAGATAGATTTATACCGCGATTATCCAGCCCATACTACTGTATGGGATAGTCGTATGGTGGCCAGCCTTGAGAAAGGCGTCAAACCTAAACTTGTTGTGTAAAGTCCACAGATCCAGCATGATAAGCATAAGCATGGCTTTAAGAACAACGCCTAGCGAAGCTCTTCAGGTTATTCTTGATATCCTTCCATTGGATCTAGCTGGGAACTGAGCGGCGGCAACGGCGGAACAACAAGACCACACGACACTCAAGTATGCTAAGCAAATACAGCTTTCTTCCTCCTAGAACGGATCGCTGTGCGACCATAACAATTGCGGAAAGAACTCTAAGATAAACATCCCCAGCGGAGATGACTGGACGGAGTCGGATAAGTGCCTTGCTATTGACAGCAGCATTTCCATATACACGGACGGATCCAAACTAAACAGTAGAGTAGGAGGTGGAGTATACTCAAGGGACTTTGATCTTCAGCTCTCCTTCAGACTACCCGACCACTGCAGTGTATTCCAGGAAGAAGTTGCAGTCATAATGGAATCCGCCGCTAGGATAGGGACACACACCGTCGGCAAAAAAATTTTTCTTTTCAGCGACAGCCAAGCTGCCATAAAATCTCTTGGCTCCTACCCGTTCAATTCTGAACTAGCATTAAACTGTCGCCGATCTCTTCAAGAGATGGCTCAACAGGGCCGTGTACACCTCACATGGGTCCCTGGACATAGGGACATCGAGTGAAACTGCATTGAAGATCAACTCGCTAGGCAGGGTACAACCAGGCAGGATCTTCCTGGCCAAGAACGCTTATGTATACCCCTGTCCACATGCAAGCTAATGCTAAAAGAGTACACCCACCGTCAAGCCGACGAAAGACAGCTACAAACACCGGGTTGTAAAACATCGAAAGAAGCCTGGCCTAAATGGGATCCTAAAAGATCCCGTCAGGCGTACAATCTAAGAAGGGATAGAATTTCCACACTTGTGGGGGCACTAACTGGTTATTGCCTCATAGGTAGGCATGCAGAAAGGTTAGGAGCGCCTTATCGTCGATGCTGAAGGAGCTGTAAAGAGCATGAGGAGGAGGACACGGTGGTTCGCCTCATCTGCAACTGCCCAGCACTAAATGGAGGATGGCAGCGCTTTCTGGGTGCTCCATTTCTTGATAATCTGAGCCAGGTTATGGAGTATGACGTCAAGGATTTGGTAGCTTTCATCAGGTCCTCAAAATGGTTCGAGGAGGAAAGGTAACGGTGTATTTTCGTGGTATCTCAACGGGCCTAATACTACTGGCCTAAGTGTGCCCTCGGGCAGCCACCTCAACCTAACCTAACCTTGCTATGGACGTATTAGAAGTTATATTTTATGTAATATAAGTATATAAGGGTAAATTAGGCAGCGGTGAATTTTACGCTGGAAAGTTATGTACTCGGGGAATATTAACGAACTAAGTGCGTATATTCATATATTACGCATATACATATATATTTTTATATAAGTAGATATGTACAGCAGTTTCTTGATTTTACGAACACCATCGTTGCAGGGTTTCTTCGTAAAATCGATTTATTCGTAAACATTTTTCATATATTCTTGATTAAAATAGCTAAAATAACCAGAGAAAATACACGTGTTTTTTAAAACTTGTTTTACTCAAATAACAAATGCAAAAAAAGAACAAAAAGAAAAAATTAATTTCAGAATGGCTATCACTGTATAACATACACACATATGTATATACATACATACATACATATTGCATATTTTAGCTTAGGTGTATGCTCAGAAAAGTTGTTCGAAAAATATCATCTGCTTAATTCAGTAAGACAATATTTAATGTTTCAAATTTTATGTAAAAAATTGATTAATCATTGTTTATTTGACAGGAATATTGAGGTAATTGTTTACTGTAGCTTTTTGAAGCTCCGTCAAAACAACCAAATTTGAAGCCTCAACATTGTTTGCTTGGCGGCTTTTAGTTATTATTTTTGTTTTCCTTTTGTTTTTTTTTTATGTGGAGCTTTGTTTACGTCTTTTTTATGATACAAAACAAACAATTTGTTAGTTGTTCGTACAACCAAGTAGTGTCGATGCACTTTTGTTCGTACTATAAAGTACTTAATGTAAAAAGTTTGAATGTTCGTAAAGTCGAAATTTCGTAGAACCGAATGTTCGTAATATCAAGAAACTGCTGTATATGGTGCAATGAGCTTTTTGTGTTTATAGAAACGGGCAATGAAATTATCCGTTGGAGTAGGATTAGGTAATTAATTTGCCATTTGGGCAATTATTACTAAAACCGACTAGGGGTTTTTGGACGAGACTGTACCTTTTGGTACTAGTGGGCAATTTTTGCCGTTTAGGCTCTATGATGATGGTCATACAGCCAGAGTCCAGATCTTTAGATCAGACGGTATAAAATCGGGGAATTTTAGATTTCGGTTCCATATTTTAACCAGAGGGAATATATATGGAGGTAGATATATATTGGGTAACAAAGTACTTACTCAGACATTTTTCTATGTTTTAAGTGTGTTACTTGTGGGTTGTTTGTGTTGTAGTGTGCTCCTCGTTGATGTTGCAATGTTAATGTTGTTATTTAATGTATGTGTTTATATAAGTTTTGTATGTTCAAATACATTTTTTGTATTTCGCTTGAACTAAGGACTAAGTCCGAAATTTGGATCATGCCTTCAACACTTGGCACGTGACTTACACTGGGTCAAGACACGCCTTATTAATCTTTCTCAAGAGAGACATTATCCAAAAGAATATTCTAAATTATCCCACAGGCAAGCAATCTCCTAAAAGAGCTATAATTTAACATTAAACCCCCTGTGCTTCTTCATGTGGACGGCCGCTTGACCAACGCTGACTAATGATACAATGAGAGACACACAGTCATAGTTCCTGAATCATCAAGATTATGCTATATTTTGTTAGCATCCTACATAACCTCCTAATGTACACTGAACACCAACTGCTTCGAATAACAAGGCTAGAATATTACATTCCTAGATTGAAATCGAAAGTAAGAGACTGTATACGTGATTGAAAAACCTGCAACATTTTTAAACAAAACCCCGTTGGCGCCAATTGCGCTTTTCAACAAGATTTCAGTAAATTCTTGAAACACACCTACGATGACATACGTGCAAAACACCTACATTGATCTGAATGGCTTATCTTGCCCCCTAATGCTCCCCATATGGGAGATCGGTTGGAAACAGCCGCAAAGGAGTTAAAGTTATACCCTTGCCTATGAAGAATCAACCACTCTGCTTGCTCGAATTAAAAGCAGTATTGAACTCCCGACATCTTTCGCCCAAATCGGATAACCTTAGTAATTACAAGCCTTAACTCCGGGACACTTTTAGCATGGAAGGCCACTCCAGGGAATACCACAACCCCTAATCGACAATATATCTAGAGGTAAGATCACTCATCATTTATTTTAAACTTAAGTTTGTCATTTATATCATTTTTTTTTCAATTACCCTTAAGTTAAAAATAAATTACATCTAGTTTCGAACTGTTCCTATTGAATTCAATTACCTGAGATAAGAGTCGTCATGTTGTCATGTTTTAAAATTAATATTTGAATGTAAAGATAATTACATTAGGTAAATTAAATAGTTAAGATTGTGCCAATATCGCAAAATCTTGCTTTTCTCATGTAATTTTCTTTGAATGAACCCTCGCAGGTGATATCCCCTTTCCCTTTACCTTATTGGTTATCACCAAATTTGAAAACTGTGAAAGTTTTAAAGTAAGAATTTTGTTTTGAACCGAACCGAACCATTTTTTATGTGGTTTTCTTTTGGTTTTCTAATTTTAAAATAATTTTGCCTCGGATCGTGGTTCTGTTCATGGCCACAAAACTGCACGTGTTACGATTTATAAACCGGTTAAATTCGAACCAAGAGTCGCCTTAAATTCTCCCGGATCGTTGAAAAATTGTCATGAAAGGAGTAGTTCCTGGGGGAAAGTCCCTCATTCCCTTACTTCAGGAAGACTTTGAGCCTTACCCGTTACTAGTGACTGGTACTATCACGTCTGCCGTATAAATACACATACAAGGCAACGGGTGCACTCTTGGACAGGATTTCTTTAAAAAAATTTCTTATTCTTTGCTGTTGACGTCCAATCACCACTTAGTCTTAGCACTCGGTGCACATTTTTAACGACTAGCGGCCAGATTACAAAATCTACGCAGTTCAAACAGGAGCAATTCCAAGCACCACTCGCCACCGCGCCTCTTCCCACTTTTTCCGGCACAAGCATTCGCGTGAGAGAAGATAAACAGCTTCTGTTACGTCACACCGTTCGGGTGTTTTTGTAGCGCGATGCTGCTACATATTTGACTAACGGAACCATCCCATAAACACTAAAATGGATAAAATTTTTTACATATAGCTCAACATTTTGCAGACGTCTGTGTTATACACATTCATTTCAATGGCCAATGAAGTAGGCTCATTTTAGATTAAACAAGTAAGGCTGTCTAAGTTCGGGTGTAACCGAACATTATATACTCAGCGTGAGCTTCAATTGTACAGATCATTTCAGATAAATTGTTTTTCTAGATAACACGTGACACCGCCCATTTAAACAAAAAAGAAATGTCTCCCAATTTCCTCTTACGATAAAACTTGGTTAGTGAAATATAATTGATAAAATATTATTCTTCGCTAATTACTTATTATTCTAGTATACGACCCTTTTAAAATTATTTTATATAATCGATCTCGTCCATTTTTTTAGAAATATTTCCTGCTATAAGGAAGATATGTGTACCCAACCTTATCACGATCCGCTAATTTTTCTTCCAGTTTGGTCCCTCACTAGAGTAGGCACCTTGCCTTTGGTGTGAGGGCTTAGACCAACTCCATAACGTCCAATTATGAGGCGGAGTGATTTGGGACTGGCATCTACACCGTTTCGCCTAGGGATATCGATGACCAAGAACTGCCAAGTCCTAAACAAGGGTGTTATGCGGACCGTGTCTATTGGACGATTTGCAGCCAGGGGATATATTTGGCTGTATTCGAATGGAACCTTCCAGATACCGGGCCACCTCGGGAAGTATTGATGGCTTTACCACAGTAAGGGGAGCTGCTGTGGCGAACAGTTCTTTCCCCGTATTTAATACTGGATCGCTGAGCGCGCATTGTCGTGAAGGTTATCGTACGACCAAGATGAACCACTCAATATCTAATTTTAGTAGGGACGAGGGGACGAATGATTCTCAAGCCAAGGACGAAAATTCGTATTGGGCGATGCGTCGGGCTCGGCGAGCGAGATGCGCATCACAATGCGTGGGAAGGAGGAGATACAATGTTCTTGATATTACATTGAGCTCGGAAGGTGATATATCAAGGTATGGTGGAGCAATGAGCTGTGTCTTCTTAGAAGAAAAAATGTTTAAGCTGGCAAGGGCCGCGATCAATTAAGGATCTCCAAGCGTGAAATTTCCAGGGAGATGAGTCTAATGCAAAAATGTCTGTGGGGACAAAGAGTCCTCCAGCAAAACAGCACACTTGAGGAAATTTCTAGCAATGGGAAACATAGTCCAGGGACAAATAAAGCAAGAGATGATTCAGATGAGCCAGTAGACAGCACTCACTCTTCGACCACGGAGCGGGTAGTGCCGGGCTTGGTGACCGATACCAAGATCGAATGGACGATGAAGACGTTCCCCAACTTTAAATCGTCGGACCCAAATGGTATATTCCAAGTCATGCTACAAATTCATGTAGAGTGGTGGTGGGTTGACTTAAAATAATATTCGTTGGGTGCAAAAGACGGAATCATGTACCACACTCTTGGAGAATAGTATAAGGATAAAATTGGTCCTTATATTAATTAATATAATGTAGTCTATGTACGTGGGGCTTAAGTTGCATTTGACAGGCGCGTATAGTTGGCAACGTGGGTGGCAAATGCTACTGCAGCCCATTTGACACAAATAAAAGGAAAGAGAATAAGGACCCTGCAAAAACGTTCTACGTCATTTGACTAGTCATTTTGCGGTCATTGCGACTTTCTGCAGCGGTTATATTCATAGTCACGTTTGCATGGGCGTGATGAACTTTTGTGACCAAATTTCCATTTCGTTCCTATTAATGTGATCGTGCATTCCGCTCCCACTTATAGGATGTGAGCATAGAACTGTTCTGCTCACACACGTCACAATGCTCGTCAAATGGCTGTCACTTCTTCGGTCATTTCACTCTACATTTTCCAGTCTTTTGAGAATAAATTTTACTGCGGTTTTACCATTTATATAACCGCCATATAACTTGAATTTTACGTGCCGATTTACTTTACCTGGAGCAGCCACATGAATAAAATATCAACCAAAACAATTGAATTTTCAATATTTAATTATCATTATAATAACTAAACATAACATATAATATAAATATTTATTTAAAACATATCATTAGATTTAGTTATTTTTTCCAAATAAAGAATATTATATATGAGGCGCCTAGATGCAAACCCAGATAATTAAAAATTTTAGAATAATATTTAAATTGCGACAATATTGCATCGCCTAGCCAACATTCTAAAAACCCTTATTGAAAATTCATAACAATTTTAAAAATGTCGGCTTTTTTGTGCTTTTCAAGTTTTAAATATCATGGATTCATCTGGTTTTGCATCTTGGAGCCTCATATGTGCATGAAACTGCAACTTAAATTAGTACATTTAATATAAAAAAGAAGTAAATACATTAATAAATACCCAAAAAAATACATATATTAATTAATTTGAGCTATATTGCTACAGCAGCTAACTTTATATTTGGCCAATTCAGAAGTGTGTTTTATTCATGCAAAATATGAGTTGTTTCTATGGTTTCGAATAAGAGCTAAGTAGAAATTTAGATTAGATTTACTCTTTTTTCAGATCAAGAATATTAAAAGGTGTCATGGAATAAGATTGCTGTCGTAATTGAATTTGAAATATATAAACTAAAGTAAAATATGAACTTAAAAATGTAGGACTAGTAATTGAGTCAGACTTATTATAGTTCTAAATCTAATCATTCAAGCAATAATTCTGCAACCCTTCACAGGAGTATTGATTGGTTTCAAGTCTAATTCCGACAGCAATCGGATAACGACATGTACATGAAATTGCAACTTAAATTAATACAGTTGATATAAAAAAAGTAAGTATATTAATAATAAATAAACTCGCTTAATTGATTTTTGTTTTCCAATTGAAATCTTTTCCTTTGCAAGCACATCGCCAACCTGTGTTGGCAAAAGATATGATGATACTGTCTTCGATAGATAGTCGGACGAGCCGCTACTCGGCAAAGTAGAGATGACCGTTGTGTCGGTGGCAGCAATAACAACAGCAGTTTGTGACTTTGCACAAACCGTATAGTGTGATGAATGCTTCTCTGCCTTTTCCAATTGCTTGGCGCCAGCAATTTTTGCTGTTTGTAAAGCTTCAGCTGTAATGCAAATAAATAGATGGGTTAAAGTGGTTTTCGTATGTTATTCAATAAATCACCCTCTAGTGCCATCATCACACATCGATTTTGAATATGTGTACTGTTTCTCTATTCCCACCCACTTCGTTTGGTGCAATCTTTTCGATTTGATGTAACATTTTCATGTCTCGTATATCATGAATATGTCTACTATCCGTTAGGCAGACAACTAGTTGCGTCCGATTCATTCGTATACTGAGTATATTTGAGTCGTAGACGCAATGGCAGATATTTTGATTCTTTTTGAAGTGTAACATTTGTAAACAGTTGGGTTTCTCTGCTATCACCATCACCACTAGAGAGCTGTTGAAGAGACGCTCAGACCAAGATAATATGTTGCGAATCACGCGCATATATTTCTTCCACCTTGTCACAGTTATTGATGGAGAATATGCGAAGCCTTTATCAACTAATACGTAAATTGAACTGAGAGGAAGAAACATTTTATAAAGTTTAATAAAATCAAAAAATGATAGTTGTGCTAAAAAGGGGTAAAGTATTGTGTGTTTAAGTATAGCGAAGTCTCAGCGGCTTTGTCCTGGTGAAAATTGAGTTTGAATATGTCTCATTCTTCATTCTTAGAAACATATACGAAGGCACCTCGTAAGATATTAAAAATCCTCAACGCTTTTTTTGCAATAACTTAAAACAAAAACTCATATTCAAACTTCTGTTTACCTTCTACATATCAATAGCTACCTTTACCACCAGAAGGAGTCACTATTGCTTCTACGCCTATGCTATTGTTTACTACATCGATGAGCTTTGTAATAAAATAAACAGCTGTCTCCCCAATCTCTTCCTCACTAGGGTAGACACCTTGTCGTTGGTGTGAGGGCTTAGATGATCTCCATAGCGCCCGACTATGAGGCGGAGCTGTTTAGGGCTGGCATCTACGCCGTTTTGCCTCTTAGGAGGGTGGCGGGATGTCGGTGACGAAGAACTGGCAACCCCCTAATCCAGGGTGTTATGCTGACCGTGCCTATTGGACGATTTGCAGCCAGGGGATAAATTCGGCTGTATTATTGATGGCCTTACCACAGTAAGGGGCGCTGCTGTGGCTGGCGGTTCTTTCCCCGTATATAATACTAGACCACTGAGCCCGGCTTGTCGGGCAGGT
This sequence comes from Eurosta solidaginis, assembly GCF_040869045.1. Classification (NCBI taxonomy): domain Eukaryota; kingdom Metazoa; phylum Arthropoda; class Insecta; order Diptera; family Tephritidae; genus Eurosta; species Eurosta solidaginis. The sequence goes on from NC_090324.1 coordinate 201,820,170, forward strand.
GGTCGTGCGGCCAAGATGAACGACTCATTACCAAATTGTGATAAGGAGGATGATGAGAGGAGGACTGACTCGCAAGCCAAGGACGACGAATACGCATTAAGCGATGCGTCAGACTCGGGGAGCGAGAGTAATGCTGATTCAATGAACTCCGTGTTGGAAAAGCACACAAATGAAAATGGAGTAGAAGAGTGGAGAAGGGTACGGAGCAGAGGAAGTAAAAGAGCTCTCTCGCAGTACCGTGCAGCACTAAGAATTATCCAACGCCTAAGAGCAGTGGTCGACCCAACAGAAGTGGAGATCGAGCACTTGGAATGGCCCATGAGGCGGTAGAAGTAGGTCAAAGGCAGTTCAAAAAGTTTGTTGCTAGAAACCCTCGATTCTGCAATCGGTACGAGGAGGAAGAAGCAGCGAATGGCAGAATGAAGAGGCAACGTTTGGCGGAAGGCGACAAGCCTGCTTTCAAGAGGTAGAGGGGACACAGTCCCAGAGCTGCGAGGCAGGGCAGTCGGATAGACGAGACAAGTAGGCCCAAAGATGTAAGACAGATGGGCCCTAATAGCGAGGTAGCAACTACCTCGAAAGCTGAGAGACAGAGGGAAGTTCCAACTACGGAAGTAGGAGATAAGCCAAAGGGAGATAACGCTAAGACTCCGGCTTTCTCAGAGGAGCTAAAGGGAGTTAACGCTAAGACTCCGCCTTTCTCGGAGGTGCCAAAGGGAGATAATACTAAGACGCCGGCTTTTCCCGAGAAGATGAGTGATGTGGCAAAGCAGTCATTGACTGTGGCGCTGGTTGATCGTAGCAGGCCCTTCGGACAGATGACTAGTGAAAGGTGGAGATCTGTAGAAAGGGAGCTTATAAGCTTAATTCTTAAGATAATGCGGGAACAACCAATTAAGCCCCTTCCAACCTTTGATTCGGGGGGATGGTATAATGGTGTGAAGATGATATCGTGCGAAAACATCGCGAGCTTGCGGTGGCTGGAGGAAATGGTTCCAAACCTCCAAAGGTAAGGCACGAACGCGCGGTTTGAGGTGGTGGGTAAAGCGGAAATCCCCACGGTACCAAAATTTAAGGTAGGGATACCATGCATGATGAAGTCGGAGGATACACTGCGACTCCTGCAGAACCAGAATCCGAACATACCGACACAGGATTGGAAGGTACTTACTGTATCTCCGCCACGGAGGAAGGTCAGTTCTACATCTTCCAAATAAACAAGCAGGCGGATATATTGCACACGCAGCTTGGAAAATGTCCTTTGGTACAGGCAAAATTTATATGCGACTCAGGAAAAGAAGTCCCGAGGATAAAAATTCTAACACGCTGGAAGTGGGCGAAGTCGAAAAGGACCTCAAAAGCCTAAGGGAAAAAAGACAGGTGGATGTAGCCGACGTCACCACGAAGGTGTTAGAAGAGGACCAACAGCCAGAGGGTGCTTTGAGTCCTACAGATAAACCTCCAACACATAAAGTGGCGTCGAGCGAACTCCTCCTAACCCTTGAGGAGGGTTCGTTTGATGTGGCTCTGATCCAAGAGCCGTGGATCTCATCGGTAGGAAAGGTTTCTGGACTTAGCGCGCGGATTTATCGTTTACTATGCGCCAACGGAAGGACGGGAGCAGCTGTAGTAATGGCAAGGAAACAGCTGCATTCATATATGCTACCTCCCCAACCCCAAGTTCCATTAGGAGCTTAGGGTCGCCAGAGCCTCGTCTGTTAGTGAAACAGGATTCGCCGCGGATAGGTGAGGTTAACAATTGGGTCTGGGGAAGCTATATATTGCGCTGGCAACCTGAAGGGTTGCGCTACGCAGCCCCTTGGATCTGGTATTTTAGTCGCGTCTTACGACAGGCATACCTACCGCGGGTATATTGTGACCCCCTAACCCGCTGGTGTTAGAACCTCGTAGTGGTGGCCGTTGAACAAAGAAATAAGCAGGCACTTATTCTGGCATCCTGCTACATGGCTCATGCTGCAGGGGTTCCACCGATGGAGTACAAGATGCTAGTACAGGACGAAGGGCGCAAAGGGCGGTTGGTCATAGGCGCGGATGCAAATGCGCACCACAATTGCGTGGGGAGGATCAGATACGAACGAGAGTGGCGAATCTCTATTTCGTTACATCCTGCAAACCAATTTGCAGATAGCCAACAGGGGAAATGTCCCTACATACATTGGTCCAACATCCAGCAATGTTTTGGATATTACACTGAGCTCCGAATGTGATATATCAAGGTATGATTGGATGTTTCTTGATAGACCATTCTTCTGCGACCATGCGTATATCAGCTTCAGCATCCCCCTAAAGAGGGTAGAGAAGGGAGGAACCTTTAGAAACCCTAGGTCAACAAACTGGACTAAATTCCAGAAACAGATTGAAACGAAACTGGTACAACCCAAAGAGGTTGCCAATGTGGAAGAACTGGAGGAGTCTAATGGATTCCTAACAAGGTTATGACCGCGTATAACAAATGTTGCCCTCTAAGAAGATTCAGAGGAAAAGCAAAGCCGCCATGGTGGAGCAATGAGCTGAGTCTTCTAAGAAGACAGGTAAAATAAATGCTTAAGCTAGCAAAGACCGCGGAAAGCGAAGCATGTCGGGATGAGTACAGAAATCTACTGAGGATATACAAGGGTGAAATTTCCATGGCGAAGAGAATCTCATGGAAAAGTTCCTGTACGGACATAGAGTGCTCCAGCGAAACAGAACGGTTGAAAAAATTCCTAGCAAAGGGAAACATAGTCCAGGGACTAATAAAGAAAGGAGAACGGGGAATGGTCACGTAAAGTGAGGAATCCCTTGAGGTGCTTCTCGACACACATTTCCCATCGGGAGACGGTTAAGAAGAGCCAGAAGACATCACTCACACTTCGACCACGGAGCTAGTAGTGCCGGGCTTGGTGACCGATACCAAGATAGAATGGGCAGTGAAAACGCTTTCTAAGTCTAAATCGCCAGGCCCAGACGGTATATTCCCGTCCATGCTACAAGTTTCAAATATGGCGGTCGTGGAATGGCTTAAAATAATATTCGATGGGTACATAAGGCTGAATCATGACCGCACTCTTGCAGAATTGCTCTTGTAGCTTTCCTAACAAAGGCGGGGAAGATCGGTCACGTGTATCCCAAAGACTATAGACCCATTAGCTTAACGTAATTTCTGCTCAAAACCTTTGAAAGGCTGACAGATGTGTACATAAAGTCCAACGTGGATGAAAACCTGCTCTCCACAACACAGCATGCGTACACCAAAGGCAAGTCGGTAGACACCGCATTGCATAGGGTGGTAATAAGCATAGAGAAATCCCTGGAATATAAGGAGTATGCTCTAGGAGTCTTCTTGGACATTACCGGAGCTTTCAATAATGTTGCAAAATGGGCGATTATGGATGGTCTTAATTACATTAAACTACATCCTGACGCAGATGACGTTGCAATTGTCATAAGTGGAAAGTGCCTTCCAACGATTAGTTCTTTGATGGATCGGGCGCTTCGGGATATTCATACCTGGGCTTCTAATGTCGGGTTGAAAGTCAATGCGGAGAAGACGGATATGGTCTTGTTTACAAAGAGGTACAAGGTCCCAAATTGGACGAGGCCTAAGTTAGGAGGGGTGACCCTACCGGAGAAACCTTGCACAAAATATCTAGGAATCATCCTAGACATTAAGCAGTCATGGAAGCTCAACGTGGAGGAGAGGGTGAGAAAGGCTTCAACGGCACTTATGCATGTAAAAGAATGCAAAAGAAACGGCATATACGATCAGAATGCACTCGAAGACGATTCCTCAAAACTAACAATCAAAAGCAATAATTATCATTTCATTGACACAAATTTTATAGTTTTTTTCTTCGGGAGTTGGGCACAATTTTTTCATTATATTACTTAACAATTTAAGGGCTTCCTTCTGTATTGTGAACGATAGCTCAGACGAACGGTTCTCCTCCAAACGATTTCGTCTAGCAATAGTATTCTCTATCATTTTCGTTCGGTCTTTACGTTTCTAACTAACAAGAAAGCAAAAGTAATTACCAAGTAATAAGTTGCGTGTGACTTTGGGTCCATCAAAGAAAAATACGGCGTTCACAACCATTTTAGATCTTTTTTTGATGAATAAGTTTGGAGGACATTGCTGTGGCAGCGCTTTTTTCCAATAAAGCACGTTGATGTTCCTTTGATTGGCGCCTCGACATGTACAGCCATGTTATATCTTGGTCATGCATAATTTTAATGCTTTACGTATAGCTTTAATGATGATACGTACATGCACGCCTTCCTCAACATATGGCTTAACTTGTTTTAAGATTTCCCTTGCTTAAAGTACTACTGAAGTGGTGCCATGGCCGCCTGATAAGAGAAACATTTCTATTCTACACATTCTAATATAACAAAAAACTTACCTCAGCATCTTGAGATTTGGCGATGTCGACTAGAGTTTTACGGCTGTATGCACAATATCCAATAGTTTCATACTGGTTCCACGATCATTTGAAATTGTGACCTTACCACTGGAATCAACAATACGCTTGTCCACACTGCGTGGACCCAATGTAGTGCGTATAGCGCCCACAATTGATTGCGAGGCGTTGATGTTGGATATGAGTTGTGGTTTACCTTGAGAGCTATCGGGGCCCAAACATTTTTCACACAAAACTCATATGTACCCAATACAAGTTCAAGACGTTCATATTTATCAACACGCTGCCGGTGTGGCCCAAATGTTGGAAATATACAGTTGGCACTGTTGAGAAAAACTATGGATCAATGAAAACAAGTAAAAGTGAAAGAGTTTTTTACCTTATGTTTTTACTTTACACATAAGACATTGGAAACGCCGACCAGCATCTACAAATTGCCTTGCAACGATTACATCTAATTGGACCGAATTCACCAAAATTTACAATGGGTGGATAATATTCACCTTCAACCGTGCGTGCCATTGGTAAGACGGACAAAGCTGTTGTTTTTAATAAATCAGCTGTTGTAGGTATGCAATACAAAGAGGGCCTGCAAACGAGAAAGATCAATGTTATTGCCAAACAAAACATTATTATGAAATTTTCTTTGGCACTGTTACAAAGCAGACTCCAACAAACAGATTACGAAAACATTATAGAAAACCACAGACATTTCTCGAAAGAAATCACTACAAACACACAAGACACACACAACAGCAAACTACAGGCACAGATATATAAGAATACGGTCAAATTTGGCATGAGACTTAATGAAGAATGGTTTGTGAAAAAGACAAGCATCGGAGTTCCGCAAGAGTCACGTTGGCTATTATCGCTTGGGCAAAAATTCGCTTTGCCGATATCAAGAAAGACATTTTGTCCAATCCAAATTGTTGCAGATTTGGAACAAGCCGTACAAAGCTTTGAGGACGAGAGGGACAAAAATTCAGTAAGAAGTGAAATTACAACCAAAATAAACACTTTTCAGCAAAAAATAAGCAACAGTGCCAAAGAAAAGTTCATACTAAAAACGTCTGCAGACACCAAACGTTTTCTAAATAACTATAGAGACGAAATTGTAACAACCAATGCCGACAAAGGAAATAAGACGGTTTTAATGTACAAGGACGAATATGAACAAAAAATGAAAGAGCTGCTAAATGACAGGAACACATACAAAACTATTAGGAACGATCCCACGCCATTATAAATGACCTCTAAAAAGAGAAGAGGCTCGATACAAAACACAGGCTCAATACAAAACAAAAATACCAACTCACTTCCTCGGCTGCTAACGCACCAAGGCTGTACAGACTTCCGAAAATACACAAACCGCATACACCACTTAGACCGATTTGCTCATCTACGAATGTGCCATGCTATAAGCTATCAAAGTTCATTGGAAGTATCTTAAAAAATATTATATCTGAAGATCTCAACATAAAAAACTCCATGGAACTCAAAGAAAGTATTAAACACCTCACAATAGAAGAACATGAAGCTTTGGTCTCATTCGACGTAATATCCCTATTTACAAACATACCAATACATTTCGCAATACGTATTATAATGCAGAAATGGGATAATTTGGAGAAATACACGAAAATAGATAAGAAACAATTCCAGGCGATACTTGATTTCTGCTTGCGTGATAATAATTATTTCACATACAATAAAAATTTATATCAACAAATTTACTGAATGCCAATGGGCAACTACCTATCTCCAACCATTGCAGATATCGTACTTGATAAAATTTTGGACGACAGCCTCGCTGAATTAAAAAGTAAAGACATATATGTCAAATACATAGCCAAATATGTAGATGACATATTCGCTATTTTAAAAACAAAGACGTGGAAGACATATTGACAATTTTTAACACACAGCATACCAAAATACAATTTACAAAGGAAATAGAACAAAACAACAGAATTGCCTTCCTAAACGTGGAAATACATCGAAGAAATAAGAACTTTATTCTTAACTGGTATGCAAAGACAGTATCATCGGGTAGAATTTTTAATTTCCATTCAAATCACCCATGGAAACAAAAAATAAATACGGCAACCAGCCTAATAAGAAAAATGTACCTCCTAAGCGATAATGAATTCCCTGAAGAAAATAATAAGATAATAAGAAGTATTCTATTTAAAAATAACTACCCCAATAAGTTAATAGAAAATTTACTAAATAATACTACGAAAAAATTAGCCAACCTAATATTGCAAATGAGCTAACCGAAGCAAATACCAACAAAAAATTCATCGGCGTTACATATGTGCCTAGCCTAACCGGCAATCAAGCGCTAAGAAAAATAATGAAAAATGACGTCATAAATTTTGCCAATAAACCGTACAATACACTAAGGAGAATCTTTATAAAAACAAAATACAGTATAGACAAGGAACAGCAAAGCAACGTAGTGTACGAAATCCAATGCAAAGGCAGCAAAGACAATAACTGCAATAAGTGTTACATAGGCACAAAAAATGGGCATTAGTATCTAGACTATACGAACATCAAATGGACGTGAAAAACAACAAAATAACAACAGCGCTTTGTCAACACCTTATCGAAAACGAACACACAGCTAATTTTGTGAACGCTAGGATTTTGGATGTTGAGAGAAGAGAAAAAAGACGGATGACACTGGAAAGTCTCCGAATTCAACAGCAACTCACAAACGTAATGCATTTTAAAGAAGACGTGGACAACACAAACAGCGCTTACACAGCTGTCATCAAACATGTAAACAAATAATAATATAAAAACAATATATTTAATGTTAATATGTGATGTTTTTGTAATTTAAAAAATTAATCAAATTAGTGTGAGTAAAGTTCCAAATGTTAATTTTTATGTCTACTGATTGTGCTGTATTCTTATATTTAATTTTGTGTTTTCATGTTTCTGTTTTTTAAAATAAATGTAGACCTTCCTGATGATGACGCGAAAGCGCCGAAATGCATAGAGGGAAAAAGTAAAAACTTTTTGGTTTTTCTTTATTAATCTATCGGCCGAAGCAGCTCCTACCCAGCAAACATTTTAAAAAGAGTTTGGCCCAACTAAAAATTAAAAATCCTACGGTGAGCAAAAAACCCGGAAAAATAAAATATTTTACAAATTAGAAACAAGAAGCAATTTTACCAACATATAAAATACAAATACAGTGAAGAGGCGTGCTACTTAATCAAACAGCACAAGAAAAATGTCAAAAAACTAGGCAACCAAAAAAAAAAACACTAAAATTCATACTACGGTGCAAAGAATATGGCATTACTCCACCACATCTGCAAGGTAAAACAAAAACAATACAACATTGCTTCAAGTAGACACCACTCGACGAGACCTAAATAAATTGGAACAGTGCTTTCTTCTAAAAGTCGTGAATTTAGAAATAAAAGAAACCAACATTAACATAAAAACCATCACAACTACCGTGAAGCATATACAGAAAAAGTTACAAAACAGACTCGAACAAACAAATTACGAAAACATTATAGAAAACCACAGACATTTCTCGAAAAAAATCACTACAAACACACAACACACACAACAGAAAACTACAGGCACAGATATCTAAGAATACGGTCAAATTTGGCATGAGACTTAATGAAGAATGGTTTGTGAACAAGACAAGCATCGAAGTCCCGCAAGAGTCATGTTGGCTATTATCGCTTTGGCAAAAATTCGCTTTGCCGATATCAAGAAAGACATTTTGTCCAATCCAAATTGTTGCACATTTGGAATAAGCCGTACAAAGCTTTGAAGAAGAGAGGGATAAAAATTCAGTAAGAAGTGAAATTGCAGCCAAAATAAATACTTTTCAGCAAAAAATAAGCAACAGTGCCAAAGAAAATTTCATACTAAAAACTTCTGCAGACACCAAAAGTTTTCTAAGTAAATATAGAGACGAAATTGTAATAACCAATGCCGAAAAAGGAAATAAGACGGTTTTAATGTACAAGGACGAATATGAACAAAAACCTAAAGAGCTGCTAAATGACAGGAACACGTACAAAACTATTAGGAACGATCCCACGCAAAAATTACTGAGGAAGAACAACGCCATTATAAATGACCTCTACAAACAAAACAGGCTCGATACAAAACAAAAATACCAACTCACTTCCTCGGCTGCTAACGCACCAAGACTGTACGGACTTCCAAAAATACACAAACCGCATACACCACTTAGACCGATTTGCTCATCTACGAATGTGCCATGCTATAAGCTATCAAAGTTCATTGGAAGTATCTTAAAAAATATTATATCCGAAGATCTCAACATAAAAAACTCCATGGAACTCAAAGAAAGTATTAAACATCTCACAATAGAAGAAGATGAAGCTTTGATCTCATTCGACGTAATATCCCTATTTACAAACATACCAATACATTTCGCAATACATATTATAATGCAGAAATGGTATAAGTTGGAGAAATACACGAAAATAGATAAGAAACAATTCCAGGTGATACTTGATTTCTGCTTCGTGATAATAATTATTTCACATACAATAAAACTTTATATCAACAAATTTACGGAATGCCAATGGGCAAACCACCATCTCCAACCATTGCAGATACCGTACTTGATAAAATTTTGGACGACAGCCTCGCTGAATTAAAAAGTAAAGACATATATGTGAAATACATAGCCAAATATGTAGATGACATATTCGCTATTGTAAAAACCAAAGACGTGGAAGACATATTGACAATTTTTAACGCACAGCATACCCAAATACAATTGACAAAGGAAATATAACAAAACAACAGAATTGCCTTCCTAGACGTGGAAATACATCGAAGAAATAAGAACTTGATTCTTAACTGGTATGCAAAGACAGTATCATCGGGTAGAATTATTAATTTCCATTCAAATCACCCACGGAAACAAAAAAAAAGAGGATAATAAGAAGTATTCTACTTAAAAATAACTACCCCAATAAGTTAATAGAAAATTTACTAAATAATACTACGAAAAAAATGAGCCAACCTAATATTGCAAATGAGCTAACCGAAGCAAACACCAACAAAAGCGCTAAGAAAAATAATGAAAAATGACGACATAAATTTTGCCTATAAACCGCACAATACACTAAGGAGAATCTTTACAAACCCAAAAGACAGGATAGACAAGGAACAGCAAAGCAACATAGTCTACGAAATCCAATGCAAAAACAACAACAACAATAACTGCAATAAGTGTTACATGGGCACAACAAAAAGGGCATTAGTAACGAGACTATACGAACATCAAATGGACGTGAAAAACAATAACAGCGCTTTCTCAACACCTGATCCAAAACGAACACACAGCTGATTTTGCGAACGCTAGGATTTTGGATGTTGAGAGAAGAGAAAAAAACGGATGACTCTGGAAATTCTCCGAATTCAACAGCAACTCACAAACGTAATGAATTTTAAAGAAGACGTGGACAACACAAACAGCGCTTACACAGCTGTCATCAAACATGTAAACAAATAGCAATATAAAAACAATATGTTTAATGTTAATATGTGATGTTTTTGTAATTTAAAAAAATTAATCAAATTAATGTGAGTAAAGTTCCAAATATTAATTTTTATGTCTATTGATTGTGCTGTAGTATTCTTATATTTCATTTTGTGTTTTCATGTTTCTGTTTTTTAAAATAAATGTAGACCTTCCTGATGATGACGCGAAAGCGCCGAAATGCATAGAGGGAAAAAGTAAAAACTTTTTGGTTTTTCTTTATTTATCTATCGGCCAAAGCAGCTCCTACCCAGCAAACATTTTAAAAAGAGTTTGGCCCAACTAAAAATTATAAATTAAAGATAAGAAGGTTCTCCTACAATTTAGTGTCTTAAGACCGATAAGCAAACATCTAGACTCATAAGCGGGAACCGGAAGCTCAAAATGAAGAGGTCGCAGAGCATACTTTATAAAGATTTTCTGAATACTCTCCAATCGACTAATATGACAAGAATAATACGGACGCCAAATAAAAGCAGCATATTCTAGTTTTGAGCGTACCAGTGAAGAAAAAAGTGTCTTTAAAGTATACGGATCGGGAAAATCTGAACTGAAACGTCTGACAAAAGCCAGCATAGAGTACGACTTAGCTATGGTATAGTTAAGAGGGCTATGAAAAGTAAACTTGGAATCAAAGACCACCCCAAGATCAGTGATTTTAGAAACAATGTGTAGTTGTGAGCCACCAATAAAATATGAAGTAGGGATAAGAGTACGAGACTTGGAATAGGAGACATGGTAGCATTTTTTAATATTTAAGGGAAGCATATTTTTCTGACACCAAGCTACAACATTGTCAAGATCACTCTGAAGTTTCGCCGAGTCAGAGGAACACGTTATTTTGCTAAAAATCTTCATGTCATCAGCATACAAGAGAAATTTACAATATTTAAAACAAGTAGTAATATCATTGATGAACATCACAAAAAGAATCGAACCCAATATACTTCCCTGAGGAACCCCAGAGGAGGCAATAAAAGAATACGAGGACACCCCATCAACTACAACTTCACATGATCGATTAGAAAGATACGATTATATCCAATTTAAAAACTCTGATAACAAGACACGATGGTTAACTTTATCAAACGCTCTCGAAAAATCAGTATACACTGTGTCAACTTGGGCGCGGTTACTAAAGGCTTCAATGCAGTATTCGGAGAAAACTGCTAAATTAGAAGTGGTTGATCTCCCAGACATGAATCCATACTGATCAACAGAGATGAGACGATGAATGGAGAAAAGAATTTTATTTTCCACTATGCATTCACAAAGTTTTGAGACAGTAGACATTTTAGAAATAGGGCGATAATTGGAAATATCATTTTTATTGCCAGATTTAAAAACTGGCGTGATAAAGGAAATTTTCCATGCATCAATGAAGACGCCTTGCTCAAGGGATTTATTGAAAAGCAGTCAAATCGGGTAGGCGAGAGCTGCGCAGTTTTTAAAAAGGTGAGACGACAACCCATCGACATCAGTCTGTGACGACATTTTGATTTGACGAATCCCAAGTTCAATATCATATAAAGAGAGTTCAAGAGGCCCAAAGTTTAGGGAAAAACCATTAGCATCCAAGCCACTTAAAAAACCACCACTACTCAAGTCAGGGTCAGCTTCGAAATTCGTGCTGAAAAATTGTGCAAAAAGATTTGCAGCATCTAAAGCCGAATCCGCTTGTGTATCTTTGTAAAATACAGCAGCGGGAATACTAGAACTCTCTTTGACTTCACATAACGCCAAATAGCATTCGGATTCCCTTTAATATCGTCTTGAAATTTACTTATATAATTCCGCTTCAAAACTTTGCTCAATGACTTAAATTCTTTCAAATATTTTAAATAAATTTCTTTGGAAGTAGGAGACCTAGATTTTTTAAATTTTTTGTAAAACTTGTTTCGCAAATTCTTCAGTTTTTTCAATTCTTTTGTGAACCAAGGAATTTTGTAAACCTTTTTTTTTAAACTCCGAATATGTTCACAACAAATGCAATTTAAATTATTCTTAAAAATATTAAAACAACCGGTAACTTTAACCTCAGCAAAAAGCGAATCTCAGTCAATAGACTCAATTGCCGCATTAACAGCATCAACATCGTAAGTTTTAAAACAAAACTTGGAAAGTGATGCTTCTACGTTCTTTAAATTTTTCATATTTTAAAATTTCTATTTTTTTAACTTTTTTAATTCATTTTACAAATACTCATATTTCAATCCATTTTTCAAATTTCTAATTCATTTCACAAATTTTAATTTTTTAATTTTCATATTTCGGAATTTCCATTTTTCAAATTTTCATTTTGTTTCTAAGGCATTTTTCAAATTTCGCAATACGTCTTATTTCCAACAAAATTTTCATTTTCAATTTTAAATGGTGAGCTAGATAAGCCAGTTGCTTGTGTTTCTTTAAGGTTGTTGTGTTATGACAGACTGCGTGCAAAAATTTAAAGAAAATCAAGAGGCCTTTGTTAAAATTACGAAGTGCGTATTGCAAAATCGTCCAATATAAACTAACGTGGTAAAACTTAACGAGTACAAAAAGCCTCTTATAACCACTTGTAATAATATTCTAATAATTGCAAAATCGCGGGTTCGAATCGAGCTCAAGGCCTGACAATAATTATTTTATCATTATTATTGTTATGATAATTTTTTTTTTAATTGAAAAAATTTTTAAATTAGAATAGAAGAAAGAAAAAATTTTTTTAGACAACTGCCATAGCTCGTTGTATAGATCCATTTCGGGAACTGCTAAATTCCTTCATCGGCAACGTTTAGGCGCCGCTGCTATAACCATTCAGCCATCACAGCGGTTTTTTTGTTGTCGTCATTAATCCTACTTCTATTCTGGTTCTTGCCAATTGATATTCACAACACTGCGACATCTGTTGCAGAATGAATGTGAAAATTGGACTTGTTTGATAGCAATGCTGCCACAGTGTCATATTTTATTGACACTTTTTCCCCGTGCTCTGGGATGTATTAACAATTTTGCAAAGTTGTTAATAATTGCAAAGTAAAGTGAAACTGACAACCTTTAAGATATTCAAGTTAAACTCGAGCGCTGTAGGGAGTTACTGGTGAAGTGTTTTGATAAGTTTAATTGTGAGATAGAAATTCGAATAGATCCCTTGAGCCTCATTGAATATTATGATCTGTATATAATCCCAAGAAAAGTACTCAGACGCCAGAAACCAACTTTCAGTAAATTTTTAAATTTCAAAAAGCTCTTCATTTCCTAATATCAAACATTCACTCACAGAACCTACTAGTTCATCAAATAATTCAGATTTTAATAAGACTTATACTAAAATGGCAGCAGTAGAAGAAAAGAAATCTTTTATAAGCCTTTGTGCACCGATAATTAGGGAAAATTATAGTGGAGATCCGTTAGCTCTCGAGTCATTTCTTGATAAAATACGTTTGATCGAAGGTTTAGCAGAACCGAACTTGACCAGTACTCTAATAACGTTTTTAAATTAAAAGTTAGAGGGAAAAGCCCGTGAAGCAATACCGACAATTTATGACATTAAAGTAGCTCTACGTAATAGGATAAAACCAGACAACTCGAAAGCTGTAGCAGGGAAAATAGAAGCGTTACACGTTAAGAATAACAATCATGCAGATTTTGCCAAAAAGTTGAAGAATTACCTGACTCACTTGAGCGGTATCTTATAATTGAAGGGATCACTCAAGGGAGATCTCATGAAATAGCAGTTGAACAAACGGTTAACCTGTGTCGCTTAAACGCAAGATCCGATTTAGTCAAAACTATTTTAGCCGCAACTGTATTTACTGATCCGAAAAACGTAGTAGCGAAACTAATTATAGAACAAAACAACGAAGTAAAAGAGCGTCAGGTTTTAGCTTTTGACCGCGTGGTAACAATGCATTCAGAAATTGGTAGTTATCGTGGGGTTTATCAAAGCAAAGAAAGCAAAAGAAGCGCGGCAAAATCTATAGAGAGCGCAATGTTGTTACAAGTTTACAACTTAATTTATATATTTCTACTTTTTATACTTACTTTGTTTTTCCCTCATTCGCTACCGCACATGTATGTATTTATTTATACATGTATGACTTTTTCCAACCCTTTTTATTTGTTGTTGATTTTAATAATCTTAATATTGAAAGCCAATTACACTTTGCTACTTGCGTTTATGATTATGGTTAGCTCTAATGTGTGTTTGAGCACTGACAGTGGATGTTTGAATTTTCTAGTTAATACTGTAAGCAACAGACATTCAGGTCTTCAGCTCTGTCACATCAATGCCCGTAGTTTTAACGTTCCAAAAGTTGACTATATGAACCTCATCTTGGGCAACTCAAAAATAGATATCATATGCGTGACAGAGACCTGGTTCAAAGAAGATGCTGGAGATAATTTGTATGAATTCCATGGTTACAAGTTGACTAGGAATGACAGGAAAACTGGAGCCAGAGGTGGGGGTGTTGCCATATATTGCAAAACGAAAATTCCCCAAAAAATAATTTTTAAATCAAGTTTGAATGATCCAGTGGAGTACATTATTATGGAAGTTGGTAGTAGTTTTAATAAATGTTTAATCATATGTGCGTACAACCCTAGCAAATTATTTGAGATGGATGATTTGTTCTCGCAACTGGCCCAACTTTCATGTGAATATGAGCATATTTTACTCTGCGGGGACTTAAAAATAGACATTCTTAATAACGACTCCCGATCGCTAAAATTAATTAATAACTTAAAGTCCATTGGCTTAGATGTCATTAATAAATTTCCCACATGGTTTTCACCAAATTGTATACCTAGCTTGCTAGACTTAGTATGCACATCTAATAGCTCCGAGGTAGATCATTGTGACCAATTCTCACTTGCTGGTGTATCTGATCATGATATGCTCTTCATATCGTATAACATTGAACTCAGTTGTAAAACCACAACACATTTTTATTACAGAGATTTTAAATCAGTTAATCTATCTGAGCTTTTTTATGAGGCTAGTATTTTGCATTGGAATAGTGTCTGGTTCCTTCCTGATATAAATCTAAAGCTTAATTTCCTAATTACACAAATTTTATACGTATTTGATAAATATGTTCCACTCAAGGAAGTGAAAATAAAACCAAGAAACAACCGTGGTTTACTAATGAAGTAATGTCGGCTATCAAAGAGCGTAATAAGTGGTACAACTGTTGGAAGCAAGATAATTCAGAGACGGTTTGGGAGTTGTATCGCCAAGCCAGAAATCACGCTACGTTATTAGTCAGAAATTCCAAAATACGATTTTTCCAGGCTAAGCTTGATACTGGTTTGCCAGTAAAAATACTGTGGAAAACTCTAAACATTCTAGGCATTGGGGGAAAAATTAAATCAGAATGTGACTTGGACCCTGATAATATGAATGATTACTTCTTGCAGTCGTGCAAATTCCAGAATAATGTGATGAAGCATTGGTTTATAAACAAGTAAGCTTATTTCAGTTTAGTGCAGTTACAGAAGACGATGTATTAAGATGTATGAGTTCTATTATTCCTAATGCAGTTGTAAATGATGGTATCAGTCTAAAGTTTTTGAAAACAAACAATTATTTATTTTGCCGGCTTTAGGTCAATGTTAAATAAAAAAAACATATGGTTTTGTTTATCACCAATATATTTCGGCTACACTCCGGTAACCGTCTTCAGGGCAGACTGTTGACAAACATAAAACATTTAAATATAATTAAAATCACATTTTTAACAAATATATTTAAATTTTAACAAATAATAAAAATCAACATTAAAACAAAAATTCTGTTTACATACATTTTATTTACACGTCTGCACTGCGTGACGTGGAGTTGTGTACTGTCTGTTTGTATAAGTGAGCGGAATGATGATCGGAGTCCGTTTTATAGTTTAATCGTCTATTAGTTGGAGTATTTATAATATGCAACATCTCGAGAGTGAAGCGCTTGCTGCATTGTTGCTCTTGTTGTAGGATCTTTGTGTTGTTGAAATCTGGCTCGTGCCGGCTGTTTGCACAGTGGGCCATAAGTGCTGTTTTGTGGTTGTTAGTTTGGTGACAATACTTATAATCGGATTTATGTTGTGATATCCTAGTTTTTAGTTTGGACTTTGTTGTTCCTACGTATATACTTTGACAAGATTCGTCGTTATTACCGTTGCATGGAATTTCATACACCACATTGCATTTTTCTATTAACGGTAGCGCTGATTTTGTTTGATTGAAAAATTTTTTTAAAGTATTCGTTGGTTTGTGTGCTATTTTTATTTTTTCTTTGTCATAACATTCCGATGCAGTTAGCCGCTCTGATAATTTGGGTATATATGATACCGACTTATAGATTATGGGGTTTCTTGGTATATTTTGACTGTCATTATTTTTATATTTCCTTAACAATGTTTTGATTATTTTAACTGGAAAGTCGTTGTTCCTTAATAAATCCATTATTTCCCTCTCTATATCTTTATGGTAAATTTCATCTGAAGTCTGCATCATCCTTCGTATACAGCCCGTTGCCGTATTCATTATCATCGACTTCGGGTGCTTGGAATTGAAGTTGATGATTCGTCCTGATGACGTCGGCTTCTTATACCATTTTAATTTTAGTTGATTGCCATATCTATTTATTACAGAGTCCAAATATACGAATTTTCCATCCTGTTCTTCTTCGATTGTGAATTTAATATGTCTATTAAAGGAGTTAAGCGCTTCGAGCGTGTTTTGAATATTATTTACGTTCATAATTGCGAATAAGTCGTCGACATACTTTGTGACTAGTCGCGGTTTCTGGCCTAGTTTTCTTAATGTAGTTTCTAAAAGTTTTTCCATTATTATGTCGGCTATCACTGGGGAAGATGGTGACCCCATCGGTAACCCTTTTAATTGTGTGTAAATTGTATCCTTATATTTAAAATATCGATTATCCTTAATGCAAAAAGTAACTATTTCCATAAATAATTTCTTCGGTATCTTCGTATATTGTTGTATAATTGGCCATTTTTCTGATATAACATCTAGTGCTAACTGTACCGGTATGCTTGGAAAGAGTGAAACCACGTCAAAAGATATAAGTTTCTCCTCATCCTTAATATAAGTGTTATTTATTCTTTCTTTTAAATTTAATGTGTTTTTGATGTTATATGTGGACTCCGCCGTTATTTTTTTCAGTATATCTACAATATATTTACACAGCCTGTACGATGGTGATCCAATTACTGAACATATTGGTCTAAGTGGCGTTTCCTCCTTGTGTGTTTTGGGTAGACCATGAATTCTTGGGGGTAGTGCCGTTGTTGTGGTAAGCTTATTTCTTACCGCCTTCGAAATAAGGTCAATTTTAAATAAATTATCTGCTAGGTTATTATTCTTAATTTGTAAACGTGATGTAGGATCTTGTCGTTGTATTCTATACGTAGTCAAGTCAGATAAAATCTCCGTCATTTTATTATTATATTCGTCAATCTCCATAGCAACCGTTTTATTTCCTTTTTCAGATGTAAGTATTCTAATGTTTTTATTTTTGCTCAGGAAATTCCGCGTCTGTACCACTGTATCTGTGATTGCATTATCTATTGCACTGGGTTTATGTGTTGTTGTGTGGTTCTTCACTAACAAAGAGAATTTCATACGCGCTTCTTCTTGTTGCTCTTTGTTTTGTATAGTTTGTATTAAATCTTCTCAGTCCGCTATGTATTTAAAAAGAGGAAATTTCTTATTATTGGTAGGTAGGGCGAATTTTGGTCCCTTCGCTAACAAAGCTTTTACTTCTTGTGGTACATCTACATTTGTTTTATTTATAAACCAATCTTCATGATTGGTGTTTTTGGTAAAAAGGTTGTTGCGGATGGCTCGCAATTTTTCGATTTTTGTTTCTTGGCGCTTCTTTACTTTTGTTGTAAGTTTTTTCCAAACATTATTCTCCCTATCCATAAATTCTTGAAAATGATTTTCTCCTAGTTGCTCTTTAAGGGTTATTGTTGTTGTTTCCGTCAGTTGTTTTAGTCGTCTCAATATTTCATGTTTATGTTTTATTAGCAAGCTTAATATCTTGTTGTGGTAATAATGTGTATGTCTGGTTAAAACTCTATTTATGTCAGTATGGGCAGTGCAGTCAGATACAAAAAGTTTATGACATTTAGTTGTATTTTTTATAAAATTAGGAATAACCTTACACTTTCTACATTTTAACAGAAATTTTACTTTAATTTCACTTTAATTTTACCAATTTTTTCGAGATCAATTGAAATTTGTTGATTGTTGCCTTACAGTTGTCATAGTTTTTTTTTTGTGGTTGTTAGTTTGGTGACAATATTTATAATCGGATTTATGTTGTGATATCCTAGTTTTTAGTTTGTACTTTGTTGTTCCTACGTATATACTTTGACAAGATTCGTCGTTATTACCGTTGCATGGAATTTCATACACCACATTGCATTTTTCTTTTAACGGTACCGCTGATTTTGTTTGATTGAAAATTTTTTTTAAAGTATTCGTTGGTTTGTGTGCTATTTTTATTTTTTCTTTGTCATAACAATGCGATGCAGTTAGCCGCTCTGATAATTTGGGTATATATGATACCGACTTATAGATCATGGGGTTTCTTGGTATATTTTGACTGTTATTATTTTTATATTTCCTTAACAATGTTTTGATTATTTTAACTGGAAAGTCGTTGTTCCTTAATAAATCCATTATTTCCTTCTCTATATCTTTATGGTAAATTTCATTTGAAGTCTGCATCATCCTTCGTATACAGCCCGTTGCCGTATTCATTATCACCGACTTCGGGTGCATGGAATTGAAGTTGATGATTCGTCCTGATGACGTCGGCTTCTTATACCATTTTAATTTTAATTGATTGCCATATCTATTTATTACAGAGTCCAAATATACCAATTTTCCATCCTGTTCTTCTTCGATTGTGTATTTAATATGTCTATTAAAGGATTTAAGCGCTTCGAGCGTGTTTTGAATATTATTTACGTTCACTATTGCGAATAAGTCATCGACATACTATGTGACTAGTCGTGGTTTCTGACCTAGTTTTCTTAATGTAGTTTCTAGAAGTTTTTCCATTATTATGTCGGCTATCACTGGGGAAGATGGTGACCCCATCGGTAACCCTTTTAATTGTGTGTAAATTGTATCCTTATATTTAAAATATCGATTATCCTTAATGCAAAAAGTAACTATTTCCATAAATAATTTCTTCGGTATCTTCGTATATTGTTGTACAATTGACCATTTTTCTGATTTAACATCTAGTGCTAACTGTACCGGTATGCTTGGAAAGAGTGAAACCACGTCAAAAGATATAAGTTTATCCTCATCCTTAATATAAGTGTTATTTATTCTTTCTTTTAAATTTAATGTGTTTTTGATGTTATATGTGGACTCCGCCGTTATATTTTTCAGTATATCTACAATATATTTACACAGCCTGTACGATGGTGATCCAATTACTGAACATATAGGTCTAAGTGGCGTTTCCTCCTTGTGTGTTTTGGGTAGACCATAAATTCTTGGGGATAGTGCCGTTGTTGTGGTAAGCTTATTTCTTTCCGCCTTCGAAATAAAGTCAATTTTAAATAAATTATCTACTAGGTTATTATTCTTAATTTGTAAACGTGATGTAGGATCTTGTCGTTGTATTCTATACGTAGTCAAGTCAGATAAAATCTCCGTAATTTTTTTATTATATTCGTCAATCTCCATAGCAACCGTTTTATTTCCTTTGTCAGATGTAAGTATTCTAATATTTTTATTTTTGCTCAGGAAATTCCGCGTCTGTACCACTGTAACTGTGATTGCATTATTTATTGCACTGGGTTTATGTGGTGTTGTGTGGTTCTTCACTAACAAAGAGAATTTCATACGCGCTTCTTCTTGTTGCTCTTTGTTTTGTAAAGTTTGTATTAAATCTTCTCCGTCCGCTATGTATTTAAAAAAAGGGAAATTCTTATTATTGGTAGGTAGGGCGAATTTTGGTCCCTTCGCAAACAAATCTTTTACTTCTTGTGGTACATCTACATTTGTTTTATTTATAAACCAATCTCCATGATTGGTGTTGTTGGTAAAAAGGTTGTTGCGGTTGGCTCGCAATTTTTCGAATTTTGTTTCTTGGCGCTTCTTTACTTTTGTTGTAAGTTTTTTCCAAACCTTATTCTCCCTATCCATAAATTCTTGAAAATGATTTTATCTTAGTTGCTCTTTAAGGGTTATTGTTGTTGTTTCCGTCAGTTGTTTTAGTCGTCTCAATATTTCATGTTTATGTTTTATTAGCAAGCTTAATATCTTGTTGTGGTAATAATGTGTATGTCTGGTTAAAACTCTATTTATGTCAGTATGGGCAGTGCAGTCAGATACAAAAATTTATGACATTTAGTGGTATTTTTTATAAAATTAGGAATAACCTTACACTTTCTACATTTTAACAGAAATTTTATATTGCACTTTAATTTAACCATTTTTTTTTAGATCAATTGAAATTTGTTGATTTTTGCCTTACAGTTGTCATAGTTGTTTTTTATTGTTGCATATCCCATTGTTGTTGTTATATGCCTACGGCGTGCCTTCCGTGTTTATAAATTAATGTATTTAGCGACCTTTTTGATTTAAACAATTATTTATTTTGCCGGCTTTAGGTCAATGTTAAATAAAACACATATGGTTTTGTTTATCACCAATATATTTCGGCTACACACCGGTAACCGTCTTCAGGGCAGACTGTTGACAAACATAAAACATTTAAATTATAATTAAAATCACATTTTTAACAAATATATTTAAATTTTAACAAATAATAAAAATCAACATTAAAACAAAAATACTGTTTACATACATTTTATTTACACGTCTGCACTGCGTGACGAGGAGTTGTGTACTGTCTGTTTGTCAGTAAATGTTTGTATAAGTGAGCGGAATGATGATCGGAGTCCGTTTTATAGTTTAATCGTCTATTAGTTGGAGTATTTATAATATGCAACATCTCGAGAGTGAAGCGCTTGCTGTATTGTTGCTCTTGTTGTAGGATCTTTGTGTTGTTGAAATCTGGCTCGTGCCGGCTGTTTGCACAGTGGGCCATATTTGCTGTTTTGTGGTTGTTAGTTTGGTGACAATATTTATAATCGGATTTATGTTGTGATATCCTAGTTTTTAGTTTGCACTTTGTTGTTCCTACGTATATACTTTGACAAGATTCGTCGTTATTACCGTTGCATGGAATTTCATACACCACATTGCATTTTTCTATTAACGATACCGCTGATTTTTTATTTATTTATATTTATATTTATTCAATACTGTCTATGAAAGAACATTTCTTACAGACTAATAACCATGGTGTAGGTTACAAAATGAAACATACCTGCTCTTATTTATTCAAAAAAGCTTGTTTTCCCAAGGAAAAATCAAGGGAAATACTCTGAGATAGAATATTAAATTCGCGCATAGATCTTGCAAGAGGAGCATTACTGGCAAATTTAGTTTTGACTTTTTTCCAGTAAAAAGGATAGGTGACGCGAAGATTTCGCCTTGGAATGTTAAAAGTAATCCTTTCCAGAAGATAAGGACAATCTATCGTACCATGAATAACATTAAACATGAAAGTCAAAGATAAGATTGACCTACGGGTTTCGAGAGATTGTAGGTCAAGTAGCATAATACGGGATGCATAGGGTGGAATGGGAGTATCAAATTTGAGGGACCGTAAAGCGAAATTAATGAGCACCTTTTGAATACGTTCTATTCTTTTTATTGATATCTGGTTATACGGCCTCCAGACAAAAACTGCATATTCAAGGTTTGAGCAAACAAAAGTTATATACAACATTTTAAGGGTATAAGGGTCTGCGAACTTGGTGCAGTTCCGACGAATAAAGCCTAGAACAGAGAAGGCCTTCGCAATGATGAAATCAACATGTTTGTTAAAAGACAGTTTCGGGTCAAAAAAAACTCCTAGGTCCTTTACTTCAACAACATTCTGAAGGACAGTATTAGAAATGTGGTAGGACGTTCTTCGAAAATGCAAAATTTTGGCAAATGTCATTTTAAAACATTTATTTATGTTTAAAGGGAGACGAAAACGAAGACACCATGAATGAACAGCGTTGATATCGCATTGAAGCTTTGCTTCATCAGAGGCATCTTGGACTTTGGCGAATATTTTGAGGTCATCTTCATAAAGAAAAAAAATTGCGAAGGAAAAGCAGCTCCTAATGACATTGATGAACAGAACAAATAGTAGAGGGCCTAATACGCTCCCTTGCGGTACCCCAGAAGAGGCAATGAAAGGTTGTGAGAACACACCATCAATGGTAACAACACAACGTCTATCAGTGAGATACGATTTTATCCACTCCAAAAAGCTGTAATGGAAGCCCATAAATGCTAGTTTTTTAAGTAGTACTATATGAGAAACTTTATCGAAGGCTTTTGAAAAGTCTGTATATACACAGTCAACCTGGAATCCAGCCGAAAAGGCAGTATTGCGGTAGTCGGTGAACACAGCTAAGTTCGTGGCTGTGGACCGCCCTGGTACAAAGCCATGCTGATTATTACAAATAAGCGACTTGGTTGCAAAGAACAATTTGTCTTTTACGATGCACTCAAAAAGTTTTGAAACGGAAGAGAGCTTCGAGATGGGTCTATAGTTCCGAACATCATTCTTTTTACCAGATTTCAAAATCGGAACTATGTGTGCTACTTTCCAATCATTAATGAAAGTACCTGATGAAAGAGATAAATTAAACATTATTTTAAGAGGTTCGATGAGAGCTGGGCATTTCTTTAGCAAAATCGCCGATAGGCCATCAACGTCGGTCTCAGACGAAGGCTTCAGTGAAGTCAGACCCATCTCTATGTCCTCAACAGATAATACAAGAGAACCAAAATTTAGGTAAGAGCTAAAGTTCGAAGAAAAGTTTGCAGAAGAGGAATTCTCATCAGTAGAAAAGTTTGACTTAAAAAAATCA
Source organism: Eurosta solidaginis (assembly GCF_040869045.1). Taxonomy (NCBI): domain Eukaryota; kingdom Metazoa; phylum Arthropoda; class Insecta; order Diptera; family Tephritidae; genus Eurosta; species Eurosta solidaginis. The sequence goes on from NC_090324.1 coordinate 201,843,113, forward strand.
GCAAACAGATTAGCTACCTCATTGGGCCCTTCAGCAGCTTTATCGTCGAGAAAAACTGACGTGGGAATAAAAGAACGAGACCGTCTGGATTTGATAAAGGTCCAGAAATAGTTCGGATTACTTTTAATGCTGCGCTCAGCACAGTGAATGTAATTCTTGTATAGAAACTTATCTAACCGGTTAAATTTGCCAGCAAAGTACTTATATTTATTATAAAAATAAATATTCCTTGTTGTCTGAAATTTTTTGTGAAACTTATTTCTCAGATTTTTAAGCTTTTTTAAATCTTTAGTGTACCACGGAATTTTATGTGGCCGTTTCTTTTTAACTCCTATATTTTCTAAACAAAAGTCATGCAACAAATTTTTAAAATTAGAAAAGCAATTATTAACATTTGAATATGAAAAAAGAGCAGTCCAATTGACTTCTTGTAATAAATTATTTAAAACAGTAAAATCACAATTATTGTATTGGAAAGCAATCACATCACTAGTATTTTGACTAGTAGAAATGTATTCATAACAATTAATACTTATATTTAAAGGTACATGATGCTTGTCACATTGACTTAAAGGCAGCAAGCATTCCGAAATATTGTAATTAATATTATCGCTGACAAAAATGAGATCTAAGATTTTGTTTAATTTGTTAAAATACAGATTGATTTGCTTAAGATTAAGACTTAGCATACAATCAATAAAGTATGTCTCGTGAGAGGAAGTTACATTGGATGGCGAAAGAAATGAACGACAAGAACTTTCAGACCAGTGGACATTACTTAAATTGAAGTCTCCTAAAATTCACAAATTATCATCCATTACATTGTTTTCTGCCAGAGATATAATGTTATCTGCATGCATTTTGTAAAGTTCATGATTACAATTCGGAGGGATGTAAGAGGCCACAATATAGAAGGATCTGGAAGAGTCTTTCAGACAGACACATACCTGATCAAATAGAGAGTCGCCGTTATTAAGCGAAATTAAATTACTGCGATACTTTCGTTGAACAGCGATAAGAACGCCTCCGCCCCTGCGAGAGCCAGTTTTGGAAGGATCTCTGTCCTTGCGAAAGACATCGTGTATGTTGAGGTCGAAAAATTCGCCATCAAAAAAGTCTGAATTTAGCCAAGTTTCGACTATAACAAAAATATCAAAGCCCATTTGCGCACTAAACGAGCTAACAATATCCGCTTTCGTTCTCAAACCGGATGCCTTTTGAAAATAAATTTTAAAATTAGAAGTGATAGTGGATGACGTAGGCAATTTATTTCCGATGTAGGACTCCATTAGGTTTTTGGTGCTGTCACTCCACATTTCTGGAAAAAAAGGCTTGATTTTAACATTTTTAGGCCACGCTGATGCATTAAGGACCTTGTCGCTGTATTTTGCAGGTAGACCAAGTTTAAAATTAAACCACTTTCGAGATGAGTTATCCATTGATGATTTTAGCGACCTGTTTTAATCGAATATTGATTTTTTGCCGGCTCAAGGTCCAAAAACCCAATTGAAAAAACAATGTTTTTCGGTTTTTTTATGCCAATATATTTCGGCTACACTGCGGTAACCTTCCTCAGGGCCACTGAAGACAACATAAAAATATAGAAAACAAACAATTAATATCACATATTTCACTAATAAAAATTACAAATTAACAAAATGTTTACAAACAAAAGTTTTAACAAAAATTCACAATTACATCATTTGACATTAACATACATTGCTTGGTGTTTCCGTCTGCACCGTCTAATCAGGTGTTTGCTACTGTCCTATTGTTATTTAGTAAATGGCGATACGCATGAGCACATCCATCACAGTCCGTTTTATAGTTCATTCGTATTTCTGTGGGCGTGTTAATTATGTGTAGCATTTCCAATGTGTATCGTTTGTTGTAGTTTTGTTCTTGTGCGAGAATCTCAGCTGCATCGAAGTTTGGTGAGTGCCCACTAGCCGCACAGTGTGTCATGAGTGCAGTTTTCTGAAAATTAGCGTGATGACATTGTTTATAATCTGATTTGTGCTGCGACAGTCTCGTTTTTAGTTTTGCTTTTGTTGTGCCTACGTATATACTTTCACAAGCTTCGTTCAAGTTTCCATTACAAGGTATTTTATATACTAAATTACTATTTTCGGTTGTTGGTATTTTTGTTTTTGTTCTGTTGAATATTGTTTTTAATGTGTTAGTCGGTTTGTGTGCTATCTTTTCTTTTTCTTTATTATAGCAATCCGACTTCGCTAAACGTTCCGATAGCTGAGGTACATATGATACCGTCTTAAATATTGTTTTTTGTGTGTTTTCTGAATTTTGTTTGTTGTGTTGAATTAAGGGCCGTTTTAGTAAATTTTTGATCGTAGAATCCGGGAAATCGTTGTTCTTTAATAATAATGTAATTTCATTTTTAATTTCTTGGTGGTACATTTCGTCAGAAATTTGCAGCATTCGTCGTATACAGCCCATTGCTGTATTAATTATCATCGTTTTTGGATGCTTTGAGTTAAAGTTGATGATTCGTCCAGATGCAGTAGGTTTTCTATACCACTTTACTTTTAATTCGTTTTCCCTTCTGATTATGATCGAGTCAAGGTATGCCAATTTTCCGTCCTCTTCGAGCTCCGTTGTAAATTTTATATGTCTATCAAACGAGTTAAGCGCGTCCAATGTATTTTGTACCTCGTTTTTGTTTACTATCGCAAATAAGTCGTCAACGTATTTGGTGAAAAGTCTGGGTTTTTGCCCAAGCTTTTTACTAGTAGTATCCAACAGCTGTTCCATTATAATATCGGCGATCACAGGCGAGGTTGGTGATCCCATTGGTAATCCTTTAAGTTGTGTATATATTTTGTCGTTGAATTTAAAATACCTGTTATCTTGGATACAAAACATCACTATCTCCATAAATATTTGTTTTCTCGTATAACGTCCAGCGCCAGTTGTATTGGTACGCTTGGGAAGAGTGACACCACGTCAAAAGAAACGAGTGTTTCGTCGTCGCAAATGGGTGTATCATTAATTTTTTCCTTGAAATCGATAGTGTTTTTTACATTATATACTGAGTTGGCTGTTACGTTCTTAAGGATATTTACAATATACTTGCATAAACCGTGCGACGGGGACCCAACGGCGGAACATATGGGTCTGAGTGGCATTCCAGGTTTGTGTATTTTTGGGAGCCTATAGATCCTTGGGGCTAGCGCAGTGGTTGTCACGAGTTTATTTCTTTCAGCTTTCGTAATAATATCCAATTTAAAAAGTTTGTCTACTAAATTATTGTTTTTGGTTTGTATTCTAGAAGTAGGATCTTGCCTTTGGATTCTGTACGTGCATAAGTCCTTTAAAATATCTTCTATTCTTTCGTTATATTCCTTGGTCTCCATTGCCACAGTTTTACTTCCTTTATCCGACGTTAGAATTTTAATGTGGTCATTTTCTTTAAGGAACTTTCGAGTTTGCTTCACTGTATCAATTATGGCACAGTCTAATGTCGTTTTTCGGTTTGTTGCTGTGTGATCTTTTATTAAGAGAGAGAATTTGGTACGTGCTTCTTCTTGCTTTTCTTTATTTTCCAGTGTCTGTATTAAGTCCTCACCATCGGCAATGTATTGAAACAGCGGAAATTTGGAATTTTCTACTGGCAAAGCGAACTTTGGACCATTAGCCAGCAGAGCTTTAACATCTGGCGGGAATTCAACATTGGTTTTGTTTACAAACCAATCTTCGCGTTTGTTATTGTTCACAAAATTATTGTTTCGTGCGTTCCTAAGTTTTTCATATTTTTCTTCTTGCCGCCTTTTTAGTATTGTCTTTAGATTATTTGAAATATTTTCCTCCCTCTTAGTAAATTCCAACAAGTCCTCATTGTTCAGCTGATTCTTAAGTTGTATTGTTTTTTCTTCTATTTGTTGTTGTTGTCTTTTTAATATGTTATGCTTATGTTTGATAATTAAGTTTAATATTTTAGAGTGGTAGTAGTGTGTGTGCCTGTCTAAAGCTTTGTATATATCTGGATGTGTGTCAGAGTCAAACAAAAATAATTGCTTACATCTAGTGGAATTTTTTATAAAGCTAGGGATTAATTTTGATTTTCTGCATTTTAAAAGATATTTTAAATTTGACTTTGCTTTTACCAATTTCTTAGATATATTTTGAAATTTATTTATTACTGCCTTAGAGTTGTCATAGTTTTTCCTTATTTTTGCATACCCTATCTTTTGTTGTTGCATGCTTGAGTTATCGCCAGTTTTCTTAAGCAACTTGAAACACAGAAGTTCTCCAGCTGCGATGCCATTATTTTGAGAGACGTACTTAATAATATCATCACTAGTAACAGACGAGGTGAATGACGATAAATGGAACCAAGAGTTACGAACGGCTACGTTGAGATCGGTGTTATTATTAGTGCCTAACACAACAGCTGATTTTTTGTGTTTGTTATTTTTCACTGTCCCTGTATTTAAGCTAATTGCTTTCTTGCTTGCATTTGCAGTATTACTCAAATCGGGAAAAGGCAATGAGTTTTTAACAGACCGCATATCAGCGAGCGTAGTGTCTGAATTTGTTCTAATGCGAATATTAGTGGTAGGCAAACTTGATGACAAATTGCCAGCAGCATCAGCAACAACAGTAGTACTCTTCTCAATGTCACTAACAACAAGCAATGAGTCCTTCGAGCTCTTTGCAGTTTCTTGTGCTTGCTGAGAATGAGTGCGCTTAGGCTTATTAGAGTTGGGTGAAGTTTCATTACCCTTTGCTTTAGAGCGCGTAACTCTATCATTTGCACTTTTCACATCAGAAACAGTAAGATTGGTGTTACAAACTTTATTAACACCCACAAGAACGGACTTAATTTCACTCAAAGATGAGAATGCTTTTTCGAGAGTAGATATATATGTTGGAATGTTTGTATTTACACAAATATCACATCTGTATAATAGATTTAAATTCGATTTTAATAGTTTTATACAATGCGAGTTTAATTTCGAGCATATTAAATGCACCTTTTGGCAACAAATATTACAAGAGATACTGTCACTCTCCAAGAAATGATTGTCACAAATTATGCACTTAGACATTGCAGAAATATAAAGATAAAAATAATAATATGCGAGCGAATGAAAAACACGTCTGCACGCACTGACGATATATACTGTTTGACTGAAACATTTTTTTAAAGTATTCGTTGGTTTGTGTGCTATTTTTATTTTTTCTTTGTCATAACATTCCGATGTAGTTAGCCGCTCTGATAATTTGGGTATATATGATACCGACTTATAGATCATGGGGTTTCTTGGTATATTTTGACTGTTATTATTTTTATATTTCCTTAACAATGTTTTGCTTATTTTAACTGGAAAGTCGTTGTTCCTTAATAAATCCATTATTTCCTTCTCTATTTCTTTATGGTAAATTTCATCTATTTACTACAGAGTCCAAATATACCAATTTTCCATCCTGTTCTTCTTCGATTGTAAATTTAATATGTCTATTAAAGGAGTTAAGCGCTTCGAGCGTGTTTTGAATATTATTTACGTTCACTATTGCGAATAAGTCATCGACATACTTTGTGACTAGTCGTGGTTTCTGGCCTAGTTTTCTTAATGTAGTTTCTAAAAGTTTTTCCATTATTATGTCGGCTATCACTGGGGAAGATGGTGACCCCATCGGTAACCCTTTTAATTGTGTGTAAATTGTATCCTTATATTTAAAATATCGATTATCCTTAATGCAAAAAGTAACTATTTCCATAAATAATTTCGGTATCTTCGTATATTGTTGTATAATTGGCAATTTTTCTGATATAACACTAGTGCTAACTGTACCGGTATGCTTGGAAAGAGTGAAACCACGTCAAAAGATATAAGTTTCTCCTCATCCTTAATATAAGTGTTATTTATTGTTTCTTTTAAATTTAATGTATTTTTGATGTTATATGTGGACTCCGCCGTTATATTTTTCAGTATATTTACAATATATTTACAAAGCCTGTACGATGGTGATCCAATTACTGAACATATTGGTCTAAGTGGCGTTTCCTCTTTGTGTGTTTTGGGTAGACCATAAATTCTTGAGGGTAGTGTCGTTGTGGTGGTAAGCTTATTTCTTTCCGCCTTCGAAATAAGGTCCATTTTAAATAAATTATCTACTAGGTTATTATTCTTAATTTGTAAACGTGATGTAGGATCTTGTCGTTGTATTCTATACGTAGTCAAGTCAGATAAAATCTCCGTCATTTTATTATTATATTCGTCAATCTCCATAGCAACCGTTTTATTTCCTTTGTCAGATGTAAGTATTATAATATTTTTATTTTTGCTCAGGAAATTCCGCGTCTGCACCACTGTATCTGTGATTGCATTATCTATGGCACTGGGTTTATGAGGTTCTTCACTAACAAAGAGAATTTCATACGCGCTTCTTCTTGTTGCTCTTTGTTTTGTATAGTTTGTATTAAATCTTCTCCGTCCGCTATGTATTTAAAAAGAGGAAAATTCTTATTATTGGTAGGTAGGGCGAATTTTGGTCCCTTCACTAACAAATCTTTTACTTCTTGTGGTACATCTACATTTGTTTTATTTATAAACCAATCTTCATGACTGGTGTTGTTGGTAAAAAGGTTGTTGCGGTTGGCTCGCAATTTTTCGAATTTTGTTTCTTGGCGCTTCTTTGCTTTTGTTGTAAGTTTTTTCCAAACATTATTCTCCCTATCCATAAATTCTTGAAAATGATTTTCTCCTAGTTGCTCTTTAAGGGTTATTGTTGTTGTTTCCGGCAGTTGTTTTAGTCGTCTCAATATTTCATGTTTATGTTTTATTAGCAAGCTTAATATCTTGTTGTGGTAATAATGTGTATGTCTGGTTAAAACTCCATTTATGTCAGTATGGGCAGTGCAGTCAGATACAAAAAGTTTATGACATTTAGTTGTATTTTTTATAAAATTAGGAAAAACCATACACTTTCTACATTTTAACAGAAATTTTATATTGCACTTTAATTTTACCAATTTTTTCGAGATCAATTGAAATTTGTTGATTGTTGCCTTACAGTTGTCATAGTTGTTTTTTATTGTTGCATATCCCTTAAAGAGCAACTAGGAGAAAATAATTTTCAAGAATTTATGGATATTTATTCGTTTGGAAAAAACTCACAACAAAAGTAAAGAAGCGCCAAGAAACAAAATTCGAAAAATTGCGAGCCAAACGCAACAACCTCTTTACCAACAACACCAATCATGAAGATTGGTTTATAAATAAAACAAATGTAGATGTACCACAAGAAGTAAAAGCTTTGTTAGCGAAGGGACCGTTGTTTTAGTCGTCTCAATATTTCATGTTTATGTTTTATTAGCAAGCTTAATATCTTGTTGTGGTAATAATGTGTATGTCTGGTTAAAACTCCATTTATGTCAGTATGGGCAGTCCAGTCAGATACAAAAAGTTTATGACATTTAGTTGTATTTTTTATAAAATTAGGAAAAACCATACACTTTCTACATTTTAACAGAAATTTTATATTGCACTCTAATTTTACCAATTTTTTCGAGATCAATTGAAATTTGTTGATTGTTGCCTTACAGTTGTCATAGTTGTTTTTTATTGTTGCATATCCCTTAAAGAGCAACTAGGAGAAAATAATTTTCAAGAATTTATGGATATTTATTCGTTTGGAAAAAACTTACAACAAAAGTAAAGAAGCGCCAAGAAACAAAATTCGAAAAATTGCGAGCCAACCGCAACAACCTCTTTACCAACAACACCAATCATGAAGATTGGTTTATAAATAAAACAAATGTAGATGTACTACAAGAAGTAAAAGCTTTGTTAGCGAAGGGACCAAAATTCGCCCTACCTACCAATAATAAGAATTTTCCTCTTTTTAAATACATAGCGGACGGAGAAGATTTAATATAAACTATACAAAACAAAGAGCAACAAGAAGAAGCGCGTATGAAATTCTATTTGTTAATGAAGAACCACACAACAACACATAAACCCAGTGCAATAGATAATGCAATCACAGATACAGTGGTACAGACGCGGAATTTCCTGAGCAAAAATAAAAACATTAGAATACTTACATCTGACAAAGGAAATAAAACGGTTGCTATGGAGATTGACGAATATAATAATAAAATGACGGAGATTTTATCTGACTTGACTACGTATAGAATACAACGACAAGATCCTACATCACGTTTACAAATTAAGAATAATAACCTAGTAGATAATTTATTTAAAATGGACCTTATTTCGAAGGCGGAAAGAAATAAGCTTACCACAACAACTGCACTACCCCCAAGAATTTATGGTCTACCCAAAACACACAAGGAGGAAACGCCACTTAGACCAATATGTTCAGTAATTGGATCACCATCGTACAGGCTGTGTAAATATATTGTAGATATACTGAAAAATATAACGGCGGAGTCCACATATAACATCAAAAACACATTAAATTTAAAAGAAAGAATAAATAACACTTATATTAAGGAAGAGGAGAAACTTATATCTTTTGACGTGGTTTCACTCTTTCCAAGCATACCGGTACAGTTAGAACTAGATGTTATATCAGACAAATCGCCAATTATACAACAATATACTAAGATACCGAAGAAATTATTTATGGAAATAGTTACTTTTTGCATTAAGGATAATCGATATTTTAAATATAAGGATACAATTTACACACAATTAAAAGGGTTACCGATGGGGTCACCATCTTCCCCAGTGATAGCCGACATAATAATGGAAAAACTTTTAAAAACTACATTAAGAAAACTGGGCCAGAAACCACGACTAGTCACAAAGTATGTCGATAACTTATTCGCAATAGTGAACGTAAATAATATTCAAAACACGCTCGAAGCGCTTAACTCCTTTAATAGACATATTAAATTCACAATCGACGAAGAACAGGATGGAAAATTGGTATATTTGGACTCTGTAATAAATAGATATGGCAATCAACTAAAATTAAAATGGTATAAGAAGCCGAGGTCATCAGGACCAATCATCAACTTCAATTCCAAACACCCGAAGTCGATGATAATGAATACGGCAACGGGCTGTATACGAATGATGATGCAGACTTCAGATGAAATTTACCATAAAGAAATAGAGAAGGAAAAAATGGATTTATTAAGGAACAACGACTTTCCAGTTAAAATAAGCAAAACGTTGTTAAGGAAATATAAAAATAATAACATTCAAAATATACCAAGAAACCCCATGATCTATAAGTCGGTATCATATATACCCAAATTATCAGAGCGGCTAACTGCATCGGAATGTTATGACAAAGCAAAAATAAAAATAGCACACAAACCAACGAATACTTTAAAAAAAATTTTCAATCAAACAAAATCAGCGGTACCGTTAATAGAAAAATGCAATGTGGTGTATGAAATTCCATGCAACGGTAATAACGACGAATCTTGTCAAAGTATATACGTAGGAACAACAAATCCAAACTAAAAACTAGGATATCACAACATAAATTCGATTATAAATATTGTCACCAAACTAACAACCACAAAACAGCACTTATGGCCCACTGTACAAACAGACAAGTACACAACTCCACGTCACGCAGTGCAGACGTGTAAATAAAATGTATGTAAACAGTATTTTTGTTTTAATGTTGATTTTTATTATTTGTTAAAATTTAAATATATTTGTTAAAAATGTGATTTTAATTATAATTTAAATGTTTTATAATTTATTTAATAATTTGGGAAAAATTTAAACAACGTGACATCAGGACGGACAAGGCGAGATGTCACGTTGTTTAAATTTTTCCCAAATTATTAAATAAATTATAAAATTAAAAAATTGCTTCAAATAAATGTTTTCATACATTTAAAAAAGCAATATGGGCAATCCCCGATTATTAAAATCATATTAAATGTTTTATGTTTGTCAACAGTCTGCCCTGAAGACGGTTACCGGTGTGTAGCCGAAATATATTGGTGATAAACAAAACCATATGTGTTTTATTTAACATTGACCTAAAGCCGGCAAAATAAATAATTGTTTAAATCAAAAAGGTCGCTAAATACATTAGATTTTGAAATTAGTAATCCAGAGCATAGCCCCAACGCTGACTCATATTATCAACTTTTCTATAACAACATCAAACTTTCCCAGTACGTGGAAGATAGCGAAAGTCATTCCAGTTGCTAAGAAACCGTCGGCTACATTGTTGACAGATTTTCGCCCGATCAGCATATTGCCAGTATTGCCAAAAATCTGGGAAAAATTAGCGGCTGTACAAATCACAGAGTACCTTAATGCCAATGGACTGCTAAGTGAAAATCAGCCTGGTTACAGAGAATTCCATAGTTGCGATACCGCCTTGCTTAAAATTATTGAAGACATTCGTCCAGCGTATGACCGAGGTGATTCAACTGTTCTGGCGCTTTTAGATTTTTCCAAAGCTTTCGATACGGTGGATCATTCCATTCTTTTAATAAAACTAAGTAAATACTTCGGTTTCTCATGTAGTGCTGTGAGGTTGCTAGAAAATTATCTACGTAATCGGTGGCAGAAAGTAGTGGTCGGCAACAGTTGCTCGGAAATGAAGCGTCTTGATTTGGGGTGCCACAGGGATCAATACTTGGCCCGATTTTGTTTACGATGTTTATTAATGATATAACCTATTGCTGCAGGAGTGTATCGATACACGCGGTTATGAGCCTGTTATTACTAGTCTTGGGTTTAAGTAAAATTCTTATCTTGTGTGCAAGGACCATATAAACTATATTCTGAGCAAAATATACTTTGTATTAAGAAAGTTGTGGTACACTGCGGACTTTGTGCCAATCAATGTTAAATTAAAGCTGGTGAAAACTCTTATAGTTCCACTGATATCATTTGGGGCGACCGTATTCAGCAATATTGATTGTGAGTCACAGAGAAAGTTGCAACTTGCTTTAAATAACTGTGCTAGATATATTTTTCCAAACGCAAATTTGACCATATATCGGAGTTCTCCATCAAAATCCTTAATTGCAGCCTTGTAAATTTTTTAAGTTACCGCAATTTAGTCTTCTTAAATGAACTTATTCATAGAAGGCAGCCTGATTATCTTTTTAGAAAGCTAAGTTTCTCTCGATCAGACAGAACTTGCAATGTTATTGTTCCATGGTATAGATATCTCACATCATCTAGAACATTCTTTGTTAGTGCTGTAAAAGTTTCGAACTCATTACCAAATAAAATTAAAAATGAGCGAAATAGTAGGCGCTTTAATTTGGCATTATTTGAATATTTGCAATAGCAGGAAAAAGTATATAACTGTTTCCACAACTTAATTTTATTAATATTGTACAATTAAATTATCTATATAGTCAATCTATCCATACAATACATAAATACATGTCTTGTATGATTTATATACATTTTCTTCTCCTTTTTTTTTTGCTGTCATAGCTCACTTAAAAAAAAAAAAACTTGTAAGTTATTTATTATTATTATTATTATTATTTTGTAATCATGTTTTAACATATATACGTACTAGTTTTATTTCCAAATGTTGAAGTATTTTAAGAGACAATAGTCTTACTTGTACAAATTATTAAATAAATTGAATTGAATTGAATTATCCTAATAGTAACTTTACTGGTTACAGAAATAATAGGGAATGTTCATTCAACAGCCTTAACGGTAACAATAGCCAACGATATAGACATGGTAATGGAAATCGCTTCAACAATAACACCAACAGAAGCTCCCGTTCCAATTCAAGTTCGAATAACGGTAACAATTCAAGATCGTCAAACGGTAGAGTTAGGAATGCACAAGTCCGCGCTTTAAACGCGAGTGCCTCTCAGGAGCGAACACTGGGGGAGCAACAAAACGATTTTTCTAAAAGAAAAGGCATTTGTTGTTTAAATTTAAATTATTCAGATTTCATTCAATTACAAACTAACGAACCTCAAAAATTCTGTTCTTTCTTAGTTGATACTCAAGCCAGCATTTCCTTAAAAAAATGTCTCTTTGAATACAAACGACATTATTCATATTACCGGTATAAGGTCTAATACCGTACCCACTTTAGGTAAAGTTACGGTAAATTTAAAATTTTCCGATCGAACATACTTTACACATAGCAAACGAAGACTTATAAGGTGGGTTTTGTCTAAAGCTGGGGGCTCAGTCAATCCACAGTCGATTAAAGGTCCCACAAACCCCTACTGAATAAAAACACAATATTTATGTGTTACGAACACACGGCTGGAGGTGTTAGGAGGGCAAGCTTTCCGTTCCAAGATGGTGAGGGAGGAAGGAGAGCGGCGGCTAACGGTCGTCGTAGCAGCGGGGTTCGGCAGGATGGTTGAACGGTGGTTGATTAACGGACGGATTAGTTCGGCGGCATGGAAGCGGCGGGATCAGCACGGCGGCTGAACGGCGGTGTAGTAGCGGACGAATTGGTACGGCGGTATGGAAGCAGCGGCGGCATCGGCACGGCGGCTTAATGGCGGTAGGATAGCGGACTGCCAACGGTCGGCGTAGCAGCTACGGGATGGAAGCAGAAGCGGGATCAGCACGGCGGTAGGATAGCGGACGGCCAACGGTCGACGTAGCAGTGGTGGCACTAGATGGGCGATGCGACAGCAGCAGCGGTGGGCTAAGGAGCACGTACCAGGACGACGGCGGGACGGGAAGTAAGCTGGTAACGGATTTTACCTGTACAGTGGCTGGTTGTTCCGGTCGGGGTATTCGGCGGTATCGAACAGATCGGCGGGGTTGGTAACCTGCGGAAAAGTATGCGATGACTCGGTTAGTGCAGGCTTCACCACTGGACACCCCCACTTCCCTAATTACACGCTAGTTAGAAGGTGCGCAAGGGGGGCGGGACTGCACCAGCAGAAACACCGTGGATCGATCCGTGGGCGGAGGGAAAGTGCACCTTAAAGGCACAGCTGTAGCCCCTTGTGCACACGCGTAGGTTCACGGCCGAACCCAGAGCTGTGTAGAGGGGGTCGTGCGGTATTCGAGCGGTGGCCATTCCAGAGCTGAGGGGGAGGGGTTATTTGGTCATTAGGGCGTCGAGCCACTCAACACTTAAGTGGACGACGGAGGGAAAAGAAGACACAACTTTCGTCGTCCAGACCAGGTGAAGGGTGACCCGCGCCATCAGAGCGCCCCTTCCGCTCAGCCCGAATTGAGGGGTTATTTGGTCAATAGGGCGTCGAGCCGCTCAACACCTAGGTGGGCGACGGAGGGAAAAGTAGTCCGAAGACACCACTCTCATCCTCCAGGCCAGGTGAAGGGTGGCGCAAGTAAGAAAAGAGGTACGGTGGGGGTTATATTATTGGAACGTTAAGTTACAGACTTTAATATCACATCCGAAGGTATACTGGGGAAAGATTTTTTTAAATTAACAAATGCATCATAAATTACGAAGATAATGATATTTCCTTTTGGATAGGTAATGAAAAAGTCGCGGTATGATTCCTACACTGAACAGAAAGCGACAGTTGTATTATTCCTCCTAGATGTGAAATTTTCGGACTTTTTTACATAGGTGATTCACCCGATCCACTTTTCGTGGACTCGCAGGAAATTCAAAAGGGTGTATTCACAGCTAGATGCATTGTTAGTTCAAATAACCCAATTATAAAAGTTATAAATACTACGTATGATTAAGAGAAATACGGACAGAAAAACTTTCTAACTTTAGTGTTTGTTCAATAAACAAGGAGAAAACAGAAGAAAAAGGTACGGAAAAAACTGATTCCATTTTAAATAAGACAGATTCCGAAAAATGCTCAACGTGAACTAATTGACATTTGCATAGAATATGCAGAGATTTTCGATCTTGACACTGACAGAATAATAAAAAAAATAAATGTAAGGCGCGATAACCTCCGAAGAGATCTAAGGCCGAGCTTCTCTTCCAATTTGCGTCGTGCTCCTCTTGATTTTTCCCTACAAATTGGCCGGACGGGACCTACATGTTTTATGCCGACTCCGAACGGCATCTGCAAGGCAGATGAGTTTTCACTGATAGCTTTTCATGGCAGAAATACAATCGGAGCGCTTGCCAGACACTGCCGAGGGGCGACCCCGCTTAGAAAAATTTCTTCTAATTGAAAAATCTTATTTCTAAAATTTTGATGTTGCTTTGCCCGGGAGTTGAACCCAGGGCATACGGTGTGATAGGCGGAGCACGCTACCATCACACCACGGTGGCCGCACTGACAGAATAACTTTAAACAATTTCTATGAACAAACTTTAAGACTTAAAGATAACAACCCGGAATATATGTATAGAAACCTACCGATTGCCATATTCCCAACGCGAAGAGATAAATCGCCAAGAAAATAAATTGTTAGATAACTATTTGATTGAACCCAGCTTCTGAAATTACAATAGTCCTTTGGTCGTAGTCCCAAAGAAAGACACTAATGGTCAAAAAGCTTATCGGATGTGCGTCCATTTTCGTGCGGCTGACAAAAAAATTAATTGCTGATAAATTTCCGCGAGAGTTGACAATATTTTAGATAACCTTGGCAGGGCAAAGTATATTTCATCATGACTCGTGCAACATAACTTTTTCAGCACTGACCATTGGGCATTTAGATGGAAAGTTCTTCCATTCGGTTTGAATATAGTGGAGTATAAATAAAATGTGGTCGGTTTGGTGGTTGGACAGAATTGAATTTTATTAGAAAATACTTTCTCTTTTATACAAAATTTCTTACATGACAAATATGTGTTTACACTAAAACTAACAAACAAAAAAGTAAATAGATTCATAATGCAAATATGAGAAGTCAGCATATTATTATGGCGACCTATTTATGTAACCATGTAAATAGTAGATACATATAAATATTTTGGCAGTCAATATGACCAACAGACAAATATGTCGATCAGCGTGACTTAATAAGAAATCTGAAATTAATTATACAGAGAATTTAGTGGCTGTAATTGGTGGTAGAACGAGGTAGTTTATAGTAGTGGGAGTAGTTCAACTAATGAGTAAAAAGGGAGGTACAGTGGATGCAAATTATTATTTTTATACACAGCTGAGCAGAGCTCACAGATTATATTAATTATGATTGGATAATGGTTGGTTGGCGGTCACCGTGGTGTGATGGTAGCGTGCTCCGCCTATCACACCGTATGCCCTGGGTTCAACTCCCGGACAAAGCAACATCAAAATTTTAGAAATAAGTTTTTTCATTTAGAAGACAATTTTTCTAAGCGGGGTCGCCCCTCGGCAGTGACTGGCAAGCGCTCCGAGTGTATTTCTGCCATGAAAAGCTCTCAGTGAAAACTCATCTGCCTTGGAGATGCCGTTCGGAGTCGGCATAAATCATGTAGGTCCCGTCCGGCCAATTTGTAGGGAAAATCAAGAGGAGCACGACGCAAATTGGAAGAGAAGCTCGGCCTTAGATCTCTTCGGAGGTTATCGCGCCTTACATTTATTTTTTTTTTAATGGTTGGTTGTATAGGTATAAAGGAATCGAGATAGATATAGACTTCAATATACCAAAATCATCAGTATCAAAAAAAATTTTATTGAGCCATGTCCGTCCGTCCATCCGTCCGTTAACACGATAACTTGAGTAAATTTTGAGGTACCTTGATGAAATTTGGTATGTAGGTTGCCGGGCACTCATCTCAGATCGCTATTTAAATTGAACGATATCGGACTATAACCACGCCCACTTTTTCGATATCGAAAATTTCGAAAAACAGAAAAAGTGGGATAATTCATTACCAAAGACGGATAAAGCGATGAAACTTGGTAGGTGAGTTGAACTTATGACGCAAAATATAAAATTAGTAAAATTTTGGACAACGGGCGTGGCAACGCCCACTTTTAAAAGAAGGTAATTTCAAAGTTTTACAAGCTGTAATTTGGCAGTCGTTGAAGATATCATGATGAAATTTGGCAGGAACGTTACTCCTATTACTATATGTATGCTTAATAAAAATTAGCAAAATCGGAGAACAACCAAGCCCACTTAAAAAAAAATATTTTTTTAAGTCAAATTTTAACAAAAAATTTAATATATTTACAGTATATAAGTAAATTATCTCAACATTCAACTCCAGTAATGATATGGTGGAACATAATACAAAAATAAAAGAAAATTTCAAAATGGACGTGGCTCCGCCCTTTTTCATTTGATTTGTCTAGGATACTTTTTATGCCATAAGTCGAACAAAAATTTACCAATCCTTGTGAAATTTGGTAGGGGCTTATATTCTAGGACGGTAACTGTTTTCTGTGAAAAAGGGCAAAAACGGGTGAAGACACGCCCAGTTTTTATACAAAGTCGACCGTCTGTCCTCCCGCTCGGCCGTTAACACGATAACTTGATTAAAAATCGATATATGCTTACTAACCTCAGTTCACGTACTTATCTGAACTCACCTTGTATTGTTATAAAAAATGGCCGAAATCCGACTTTGGCCACGCTCGCATTTTCGATATCGAGAATTACAAAAAATGAAAAAAATGCCATAATTCTATACCAAATACGAGAAAAGGGATGAAACATTGTAATTGGATTGGTCTATTGACGCAAAATATAACTTTAGAAAAAAACTTTGTAAAATGGGTGTGACACCTAACATATTAAGTAGAAGAAGATGAAAAAGTTCTGCATTGCAAAATCAAAAGCCCTTGGAATCTTTGCAGGAATAATGTTCGTGGTATTATATATATATAAATAAATTAGCGATACCCGACAGATGATGTTCTGGGTCACCCTGGTCCACATTTTGGTCGATATCTCGAAAACGCCTTCACATATACAACTACCACCTCTCCCTTTTAAAATCCTCATTAATAGCTTTAATTTGATACCCATATCATACAAACATATTGTAACGCAGCACTGAGCGATGCTATCGTCTCTAAGCCGATGCTGAGCAGTGACGTGAATTCACATCAATAGATCAATCATTATGTATCTACATAAACGAAACAATAATTGCGTCTACACATATGTACCATGTACGTATACGATCAGCGGAGAGTCAATGCACAAACACATGCATATATCTGAGATACTCCTATAAGTATGCAATGAGAAAAACTATAAAATTGTGCAATTGTAGTTACAGCTGAGAAGTTTGAGAGCTGCTGGACTAGTCGATTCTGGAAGCGCCTAGAAGATGCGAAGGTTGAAATCAAAGAGTATAAAAGGCGGCAATTGTAGAGGCGCTGGAATTCAGTTTGATATGAGATTTCGGACATTTGTGCCGATATTGCAGCCAATATCATGTTCAGGTCTGTGTTCGCCATTGTCTGCGGTGTTTCTTCCATTTTTGTTATTTCCTCGCCATCAAGATGAAAGTCATGCTCTTCCACATCAATTCCTTCTGCTTCCATTGCCTCTCGTAGCCGTGCCTGAAGTTCAAGTTTAACGCCGCTTGTATTCAACCCACGGCTCCCCAACTCCTTCTTCAGTTGCTGGATCTTCAATTCACTGAACTTTTCCATGTCCTTGTTGTCCTCTGGAACTTATTCAA
The DNA here is from genome assembly GCF_040869045.1 of Eurosta solidaginis. Classification (NCBI taxonomy): domain Eukaryota; kingdom Metazoa; phylum Arthropoda; class Insecta; order Diptera; family Tephritidae; genus Eurosta; species Eurosta solidaginis. The sequence continues at coordinate 201,860,603 of NC_090324.1, forward strand.
CAATACTTCTTCTGACACCAATTGTAACGAATTTGCTTGCAATTCCCCTTATTTGCAATCTTCTGCTGAGTTCGAATCACTAAACTGTTGAGTAAATAACTCCAATATGTATTAATGCAAAATGGCCTTTATTAAAGTACTTCACAATAACGCCCAAACTGTGCAACGAAGAGCTTGCTTAATAACCAAACTGATTGACAGCTCAAATGAAGCTCTACTATTCAAAATAATACTGCTCTTGCTCGCTAGATAGCGTCTTAATCGAAATCTCATATCAAACTGAATTCCAGCGCCTCTACAATTGCCGCCTTTTATACTATTTGATTTCAACCTTCGCATCTTCTAGGCGCTTCCAGAATCTACTAATCCAGCAGCTCTCAAACTTCTCAGCTGTTACTACAATTGCACAATTTTATAGTTTTTCTCATTGCATACTTATAGGAGTATCTCAGATATATGCATGTGTTTGTGCATTGACTCTCCGCTGCTCGTATACGTACATGGTACATATGTGTAGACGCAATTATTGTTTCGTTTATGTAGATACATAATGATTGATTAATGGATGTGAAATCACGTCACTGCTCAGCATCGGCTTAGAGAGGATAGCATCGCTCAGTGCTGCTAACATTCGTTACAATATTATAGAGTCACCCCTGGTCCACCTTTATGGCAATATCTCGAAAAGGCGTCCACCCATAGAACTAAGGCCCACTCCCTTTTAAAATACTCATTAACACCTTTATGGAGATATCTCGAAAAAGCGTCCACTCATAGAACTAAGGCCCACTCCCTTTTAAAATACTCATTAACACCTTTCGTTTTATAACCATATTGTACAAACGCATTCTAGAGTCAACCCTGGTCCACCTTTATGGCGATATCTCGAAAAGGCGGCCACCCATAGAACTAAGGCCCACTCTCTTTTAAAATACTCATTAACACCTTTCGTTTGATAACCTTATTGTACAAACGCATTCTAGAGTCACACCTGGTCCGCCTTTATGGCGGTATCTCGAAAAGGCGTCCACCCATAGAACTGAGGCCCACTCCCTTTTAAAATACTCATTAACACCTTTCGTTCGATACCCATATCGTACAAACAAATTCTAGAGTCACCCCTGGTCCACCTTTATGGCGATATCTCGAAAAGGCGTCCACCTATAGAACTAAGGCCCACTCCCTCTTAAAATACTCATTAACGCCTTTAATTTGATACACATAACGTACAAAAAAATTCTAGAGTAACCCCTGGTCCACCTTTATGCGATATCTCGAAAAGGCATCCATCCACCAACAGAACTAAGCCCACGCCCTTTTAAAATACACATTAACACCTTTCATTTGATTCCGATATCCTACAAACAAATTCTAGAGTCAGCCCGGGTCCACCTTTATGGCGATATCCCTATGTGGCGTCCACCTATAGAACTATGGCCCACTCCCTCTTAAAATACTCTTTAATACCTTCCATTTGACACACATGTCATACAAACACATTCCAGGGTTACCCTAGGTTCATTTTCCCTTATTTTGTCTCCATAGCTCTCAGCTGAGTATATAATTTTCGGTTACACCCGAACTTATCCTTCCTTACTTGTTATTTATGTTTTTTATATTTTCCAGCAATATCTTTATTTGATTTTATGTCATGCGATTTTTGCGGCGGCCACCAAGACAGAATCGTTATGATATTTATGAAGAATTATTTAAATTTTTGCCGGGATTTGTCACATTCACAACCACTTGGGTTTGTGCAATTATTTGATCTTAGAGAACTTGGGTACCTATTTTTATTTTTAAATTTGCCTACTGCAGTATTCATTATTATTCTTCACCAATTTGTATCTCAGGACAATTGTGTTTCTTCTTATTTTTCAAGTCCTAGATTGCCGGCATTTTTCAGCCTGGTCGAGTATTGTCCTAAGTCAATAACTTCCTCAACAATCAGGTTGCTTTTTTTTCGCTAACATTTTTCTACCCAAAGATGAAAACGGGCGCGGCTAGTCTTGTTGTTGCAAATTTATATAACGCTTTATATATATTTATAATAAGGTACTCTTTGTGACTTTTCTTCATTTTTGTTATTATTATTGGCTGGTTTTTTGTTCTTTTAGAATGTTGCATATGTCCACGGTCTTAGAATTTTTAAACGAGCAATACTTGTGAAAAATTACTGTTTTATCAGGGCTGTGGTTTAAAATTTTTTCTTGACAGCTTTCACAGTTGGTATTTTGACAACTTCCCGGAACTACTATTGTGAATTGTGTAATTAATCAAATTCTTGATTTGCCATTGAATTTAGGCAGGGCTAATGAAACTGCCTTTACTGTCGATTGCGACATTTTGAGGATTATTATTTGAAGGTTTACTTTAATTATTTATTGCTCTTCCTCAGCTTTGGGTTTGGTTTTAAATAATAAGTTGCTAAAGTGGATATTTTTAAATTGGAAAATAAATAAATTTTATATGCAATCTTGCACATTTTCCAATTGTCTATACATATTTGATTTTCATATACATATTTTCTGAGTATCGTGGCCATTGCAATAATCAATAGCCCGATTACGCAAATCAATGCGGCTAGCCAAACATCTGGAATGTTTGGGGTAATTTTTGTTTCTACTTGGTCTGGCGGCTCATATTTTACTATTCTATTCGCTGTTGTTTCAGAGTTTTCTTTCCCTAATTCATATCCGGCTATCGCTATCATGATGCCTTGCGCAATCTTTGTCCACCAAGACATTTTGAAGAGAAAAAAGAATTACTTTAAACTGTTTTCCTGTTTCTTACAAAAAACTAATTTAAGCTTTATCTAAGCATTCCATTTTACTTATGATCTTTATTATTTTTTCCTTATTTAGTTAACATTATAAAAGTTATTATTTAAAAGTTTATTTCTAAAAAAGTTTTTTTTTCGTTCTTAAAAAAAATTGTTTGATATTTTTGACATTTCTAATTTATATAGAACTTAAAATTTTCTTAAAAAAATTTTTATTATTATTTTTTTTTTTTTCAAAATATTAATAGTTAAGTGCAGTTAATTTTTCCTTGTTTAATTAATTTTTCAAAGGGTTAAAAATTAATTTCTATGCCATTTTCTTTTTTTTCACTTTCACTAAATAAAGTTCTAAGCAGAAACTAAAATTTCTGCTCTTGGTTGAGCGGCTGTGAGGCTGCCAAATTTTTTCTAAATTTAAAGATACTTAATTGCTTTCAGTCATGTGTTCATTTTCTTCCTTTGGTGTTTTGCTGCCGGTATTCCACTTCCTTATGCGTTTGTTTAAAGAGTTGCCTATCCACCGCTGTCAGTCAGTATGTTTGTCACACTATTCCACTCTGTATTACGCCTGTTGTTAGTCAATATCCCAGATTAACATTGCCTTGTGAATATAACAAACGATCAGCTATTGCCTTGGCACCAAAATTTTCCTTTTTGCCTTTTGTTGTAAACCCTCGAGAAAACGCGCTATGAGTATTTTGCTCAAGCAATTTTTAATTTTCTATATTCTATGGAATTCTGGCCCTTATTGTGGTGAGTACTTTCACTAGTAATTGTGCTTCGTACTTTGACGAGCATTTCTTTCGATTAGTGCACGATCGGACGTGTACGGTATGTGGTTTTTTTAAGAGCGGCATTTTGCTCATTGCGCGAGAAACAATGTAAGTATTTCAAGATTTATCTTTTTTGTTGAAATCCTCGGTTTTAATACTAAGATTTCTTTCTTTCACAATATTTATATTAGTATTTCCTAGTGTTGGTGAAATGGAACACAAACGTCTTCTTGTGCAAAAGATACTTCACAACTAGCTTCCTGGTTTGAAGAAATTTTAGATGATGATAGCTCGGATTACGATGAAAATTAATTATTTCCAGATAGTGACGGTGAAACCATACATAGTGACCACAACACTGACTCTGAACAATCCGCTGCGGAGGAGGAGGATCAATAGGAGGAGGGCAGCGTTTGTGAGTATACTGAGACTCCACGAGGTAGAGGCAGTGTATATTGGGGAAAAGATAAGTGCACCAAATGGGCACTTGGTCAACCCCTTCACAATGTTCGTACGAGGCAGAGTAATATAATAACAGATTTGCCAGAAGTTACAAATTATTTACAAGCAAAATACAGGTTATTAGCTCAGAGGAGGATGTTTCTGAAGGTAAATGCCCTCGAGCTAATAAAGCCACATATTTCTAATGGGCAGGCCATAAAAACTTTACCTCCTGATTTAAGAAATACTTTGGATCGCATTTTACCATCAAAAGAACCTGAAAAACAACACGTACAACCTGGCTTTTGTGAGCTTTGCCCCGGGAGTAAAAACATACGTTCGAAAAAGTCTGCGTTTTATGTGGAAAATTACTTTGCACGGAACACGTTAAGTATATGTGCCCGTCTTGCTTCGAAAGTAACATAAATGGCAATCTTACCGAAGACTGATTTTTGTATTTTATTTATTTGTTTTGTTACTTGGATTTTTTTTAATGTATTAAAGCATGAATGTAGAAATTTTGGTTGTGTTTTGATTGAATGAATTTATATAATTTTACAGTGTGAATTTCTTAAATAAATACATAATTGAAAAAAATGACTTGGTATTATAACTATGTTAAAAAAGAAATGTTTAAAAATCGTAATCCATTAAAAGGTTACATTGTTAAATGAAGTGAGCAAAATGCTCATGCGCGAGAACCGTGCTTTATGGCGAGGCGCGTGTTCTCGAGGGTTAATAACTCTTGTTATTGTTAAAAAAATAAAAATAAATGTAAGGCGCGATAACCTCCGAAGAGATCTAAGGCCGAGCTTCTCTTCCAATTTGCGTCGTGCTCCTCTTGATTTTCCCTGCAAATTGGCCGGACGGGACCTACATGTTTTATGCCGACTCCGAACGGCATCTGCAAGGCAGATGAGTTTTCACTGAGAGATTTTCATGGCAGAAATACACCCGGAGCGCTTGCCAAACACTGCCGAGGGGCGACCCCGCTTAGAAAAATTTTCTTATAATTGAAAAACCTTATTTCTAAAATTTTGATGTTACTTTGCCCGGGAGTTGAACCCAGGCCATACGGTGTGATAGGCGGAGCATGCTACCATCACACCACGGTGGCCGCCGATTTTTATTGTTAATAATCCTTTTTAAGCTGGCAGGATCTTTTCCACTCAGGTCGTTTTAGCAGTTTTGCTTGTATGGCAAATGTTCTGCTAACTAATAATCAAAACTGGCAGGATCGCCATGAAGTATAAATAAAATCTGGTCCGCTTGGTTGTTGGGCAGAATTGAATTTTATTAGAAAATACTTTCTCTTTTATACAAAAATTTCTTACATGACAAATATGTGTTTACACTAATACTAACAAACTAACAAATATGAGAAGTCAGCATATTATTATGGTGACCTATTTATGTACACATGTAAGTAGGTACATATAAATATTTTGGCAGTCAATATGACCAACAGACAAATATGTCGATCAGCGTGACTGATCGATAAGTGTGCTGGTCAATGTGACGGGTTGACAAATGTAAACAAATATGTGCCGTGTTTGTCGGCATGCACATATGATGTTGAACTCATGCTGATTTCAAATAATTATGTGGGTCAGTATGACTTTTTCGCTAAAATTTTTCTATCCTAAGATGAAAACGGGCGCGGCTAGTCTTATTATTGCAAATTTATTTAGCGCTTTATATATATTTATAATAAGGTTCTCTTTGTGAATTTTTTTCATTTTTGTTGTTATTATTGGCTGGTTTTTTGTTCTTTTAGAATTTTGCATATGCCCACCTTCTTAGAATTTTTAATCAAGCAATACTTGTGAAAAATTATTGTTTTATCAAGGCTGTGGTCTAAAATTTTTTCTTGACAGCTTTCACAGTTGGTATTTCGATAACTTCCCTAGGAGCTACTATTGTGAATTGTGAAATTAATCAAATTCTTGATTTGCAATTGAATTTAGGCAGGGCTAATTAAGCTGCCTTTGCTGTCGATTGCGATATTTTGAGGGTTATTATTTGAAGGTTTATTTTAATTATTTATTGCTCTTCCTCAGCTTTGGGTTTGGTTTTAAATAGTAAGGTGCTAAAGTGGATAATTTTTAATTGAACAAAAAAAAATAAATTTTAGATGCGATCTTGCACATTTTTCAATTGTCTATACATATGTGATTTTCATATATTTTCTGAGTATCGTGGCCATTGCAATGATCAATAGCCTGATTCCGCAAATCAATGCGGCCAGCCAAACATCTGGAATGTTTGGGGTAATTTTTGTTTCTACTTGGTCTGGCGGCTCATATTTTACTATTCTATTCTCTGTTGTTTCAGAGTTCTCTTTCCCTAATTCATATCCGGCTATCGCAATCATGATGCCGTGCGCAATGTTTGTCTACCAAGACATTTTGAAGAGAAAAAAGGATTCCTTTTAACTGTTTTCTTGTTTCTTACAAAAAACTAATTTAAGCTTTATCTAAACATTCCATTTTAGTTATGATCTTTATTATTTTTTCCTTATTTAGTTAACATTATAAAAGTTATTATTTAAAAGTTTATTTCTAAAAATTTTTTTTTTCGTTCTTAAAGAAAATTTGTTTGATATTTTTGACATTTCTTATTTATATACTTAAAATTTTCTTAAAAAAATTTTATTATTTTTTTTTTTTAAATATTAATAGTAAAGTGCAGTTTATTTTTCCTTGTTTAATTAATTTTTCAAAAGGTTAAAAAGTAATTTCTATGCCTTTTTCTTTTTTTTCAATTTTTCCTAACTAAATAAATTTCTAAGCAGAAACAATAATATGTGCTCTTGGTTGAGCGGCCTTTAGGGCTGCCAAATTTTTTCTAAATTTAAAGATATTTAATTGCTCTCAGTCATGTGTTAATTTTCTTCCTTTGGTGTTTTGCTGCCGGTATTCCACTTCCTTATGCGTTTGTTGAAAGAGTTGCTTGTCACCGCTGTCAGTCAGTATGTTTGTCACATTATTCCACTCTGTATTACGCCTGTTGTTAGTCAATAACCCAGATTAACATTGCCTTGTGAATATAACAAACGATCAGCTATTGCCTTGGCAACAAAATTTTCCTTTTTGCCTTTTGTTGTTAATAACCCTTGTTATTGTTAATAATCCTTTTTAGGATTTTTATTGTTAATAATCCTTTTTAAGCTGGCAGGATCTTTTCCAGTCAGATCGTTTTAGCAGTTTTGCTTGTATGGAAAATGTTCAGGATCGCCATGAAGTATAAATAAAATGTGGTCCGTTTGGTTGTTAGACAGAATTGAATTTTATTAGAAAATACTTTCTCTTTTAAACAAAAATTTCTTACATGACAAATATGCGTTTACACTTATACTAACAAACTAAAAAGTAAATAGATTCATAATGCAAATATGAGAAGTCAGCATATTATTATGGTGACCTATTTATGTACACATGTAAATAGCTACATATAAAAAAAAAATTTTGGCAGTCAATATGACCAACAGACAAATATGTCGATCAACGTGACTGATCGATAAGTGTCCTGGTCAATGTGATAGGATGACAAATGTAAACAGATATGTGCCGTGTGTGTCGGCATGCACATATGATGTTGAACTCCTGCTGAGTTCAAATAATTATGTGGGTCAGTATGACTTGAATTCTTATGTAGTCGATATGTGAGTGTGTAGTATTTTGGAAATATTGTTAACTGGGTCCATTTTGGTGTGTTATATGACGACTGCAGCAAACGGAAGAGGTGGGAGCACCCTACCTTTCTGGTTGTAAGTAAAATTGAAGTGGATAAGCTCACCGCCCG